>NC_059221.1:50666183-50671183 GCF_020615455.1 Coregonus clupeaformis | reverse complement strand
TGTACCTGATATCAGAGGGCCAGGGGTGAGTGTGTCCCTGATATCAGAGGGCCAGGGGGTGAGTGTGTCCCTGATATCAGAGGGCCAGGGGGTGAGTGTGGGGGTGAGTGTGTACCTGATATCAGAGGGCCAGGGGGTGAGTGTGGGAGTGAGTGTGTCCCTGATATCAGAGGGCCAGGGGGTGAGTGCGTACCTGATATCAGAGGGCCAGGGGGTGAGTGTGTACCTGATATCAGAGGGCCAGGGGGTGAGTGTGGGGGTGAGTGTGTCCCTGATATCAGAGGGCCAGGGGGTGAGTGCGTACCTGATATCAGAGGGCCAGGGGGTGAGTGTGTCCCTGATATCAGAGGGCCAGGGGGTGAGTGTGTCCCTGATATCAGAGGGCCAGGGGGTGAGTGCGTACCTGATATCAGAGGGCCAGGGGGTGAGTGTGTACCTGATATCAGAGGGCCAGGGGGTGAGTGTGGGGGTGAGTGTGTCCCTGATATCAGAGGGCCAGGGGGTGAGTGCGTACCTGATATCAGAGGGCCAGGGGGTGAGTGTGTACCTGATATCAGAGGGCCAGGGGGTGAGTGTGGGAGTGAGTGTGTCCCTGATATCAGAGGGCCAGGGGGTGAGTGTGTCCCTGATATCAGAGGGCCAGGGGTGAGTGTGTACCTGATATCAGAGGGCCAGGGGGTGAGTGTGTACCTGATATCAGAGGGCCAGGGGGTGAGTGTAGGGGTGAGTGTAGGGGTGAGTGTGTCCCTGATATCAGAGGGCCAGGGGGTGAGTGCGTACCTGATATCAGAGGGCCAGGGGGGTGAGTGTGTACCTGATATCAGAGGGCCAGGGGGTGAGTGTGGGGGGTGAGTGTGTCCCTGATATCAGAGGGCCAGGGGGTGAGTGTGGGGGTGAGTGTGTCCCTGATATCAGAGGGCCAGGGGGTGAGTGTGTACCTGATATCAGAGGGCCAGGGGTGAGTGTGGGGGTGAGTGTAGGGGTGAGTGTGTCCCTGATATCAGAGGGCCAGGGGTGAGTGTGGGGGGTGAGTGTGTCCCTGATATCAGAGGGCCAGGGGGTGAGTGTGGGGGTGAGTGTGTCCCTGATATCAGAGGGCCAGGGGGTGAGTGTGGGGGTGAGTGTGTCCCTGATATCAGAGGGCCAGGGGGTGAGTGTGGGGGTGAGTGTAGGGGTGAGTGTGTCCCTGATATCAGAGGGCCAGGGGGTGAGTGTGGGGGTGAGTGTGTCCCTGATATCAGAGGGCCAGGGGGTGAGTGTGTCCCTGATATCAGAGGGCCAGGGGTGCCAGTGTGTACCTGATATCAGAGGGCCAGGGGGTGAGTGTGTCCCTGATATCAGAGGGCCAGGGGTGAGTGTGTACCTGATATCAGAGGGCCAGGGGGTGAGTGTGGGGGGTGAGTGTGTCCCTGATATCAGAGGGCCAGGGGGTGAGTGTGGGGGTGAGTGTGTCCCTGATATCAGAGGGCCAGGGGTGAGTGTGTACCTGATGTCAGAGGGCCAGGGGGTGAGTGTGTACCTTATATCAGAGGGCCAGGGGGGTGAGTGTGTACCTTATATCAGAGGGCCAGGGGGTGAGTGTGTACCTGATGTCAGAGGGCCAGGGGGTGAGTGTGTACCTTATATCAGAGGGCCAGGGGGTGAGTGTGTACCTTATATCAGAGGGCCAGGGGGTGAGTGTGTCCCTGATATCAGAGGGCCAGGGGGTGAGTGTGTACCTTATATCAGAGGGCCAGGGGGTGAGTGTGTACCTGATGTCAGAGGGCCAGGGGGTGAGTGTGTACCTGATGTCAGAGGGCCAGGGGGTGAGTGTAGGGGTGAGTGTGTGTGTCAGGTGAGGCAGAGCTTCAGGACAGAAGAGTTCCTTCAGTAGGCCCTCTCCTCCGGCCCTGCTGTCCCCACTAGACCCCATGGAGCCAGGCACTAGAGTTAGCAGCTGCTCCAGGAAACACAGCTGGCGCAGGGGACAGGCCCGGCCCTGAGAGAGGAGGGACACAGCCTGTTAGAATACAGCAGAACAACACATACAGTTGAAGTTTATACGTCACATACAGTGGAAGTCGGAAGTTTACATCCTCTTAGGTTGGAGTCATTAAATCTCGTTTTTCAACCACTCCACTAATTTCTTGTTAACAAACTATAGTTTTGGTAAGTCGGTTAGGACATCTACTTTGTGTAATTTTTCCAACAATTGTTTACAGACAGATTATTTCACTTATAATTCACTGTATCACAATTCCAGTGGGTCAGAAGTTTACATACACTAAGTTGACTGTGCCTTTAAACAGCTTGGAAAATTCCAGAAAATTATGTCATGGCTTTAGAAGCTTCTGATAGGCTAACTGACATCATTTGAGTCAATTGGAGGTGTACCTGTGGATGTATTTCAAGGCCTACCTTCAAACTCAGTGCCTCTTTGCTTGACATCATGGGAAAATCAAAAGAAATCAGCCAAGGAAAAAAATGGTAGACCTCCACAAGTCTGGTTCATTCTTGGGAGCAATTTCCAAACGCCTGAAGGTACCACGTTCATCTGTACAAACAATAGTACGCAAGTATAAACACCATGGGACCATGCAGCCGTCATACCGCTCAGGAAGGAGATGCGTTCTGTCTCCAAGAGATGAACGTACTTTGGTGCGAAAAGTACAAATCAATCCCAGAACAACAGCAAAGGACCTTGTGTAGATGCTGGAGGAAACAGGTACAAAAGTATCTACATCCACAGTAAAACGAGTCCTATATCGACATAACCTGAAAGGCCGCTCAGCAAGGAAGAAGCCACTGCTCCAAAACCGCCATAAAAAAGCCGGACTTCGGTTTGCAACTGCACATGGGGACAAAGATCGTACTTTTTGGAGAAATGTCCTCTGATCTGAATAAGCAAAAATAGAACTGTTTGGCCATAATGACCATCATTATGTTTGGAGGAAAAAGGGGGTTGCTTGCAAGCTGAAGAACACCATCCCAACCGTGAAGCACAGGGGTGGCGCTTTGCTGCAGGAGGGACTGGTGCACTTCACAAAAAGATGGTATCATGAGGAAGGATAATTATGTGGATATATTGAAGCAACATCAAGACATCAGTCAGGAAGTTAAAGCTTGGTCGCAAATGGGTCTTCCAAATGGACAATGACCCCAAGCATACTTCCAAAGTTATGGCAAAATGGCTTAAGGACAACAAAGTCAAGGTTTTGGAGTGGCCATCACAAAGCCCTGACCTCAATCCTATAGAAAATCTGTGGGCAGAACTGAAAAAGCGTGTGCGAGCAAGGAGGCCTACAAACCTGACTCAGTTACACCAGCTCTGTCAGGAGGAATGGGCCAAAATTCACCCAACTTATTGTGGGAAGCTTGTGGAAGGCTACCTGAAACATTTGACCCAAGTTAAATAATTTAAAGGCAATGCTACCAAATACTAATTGAGTGTATGTAAACTTCTGACCCACTTGTGATGAAATAAATAAAAGCTGAAATAAATCATTATCTCTACTATTATTCTGACATTTCACATTCTTAAAATAAAGTGGTGATCCTAACTGACCTAAGACAGTGTATTTGTACTAGGATTAAATGTCAGGAATTGTGAAAAACTGAGTTTAAATGTATTTGGCTAAGGTGTATGTAAACTTCCGACTTCAACTGTATGAACTGGGTGCAGTTGCAATCTACTGTAGAGATAGCCTGCAGAGCTCTATCATACTATCCAGGTCTGTGCCCAAACAGTTTGAGCTTCTACTTCTAAAAATCCACCTTTCCAGAAATAAGTCTCTCAATGTTGCCTCTTGCTACAGACCCCCCTCAGCCCCCAGCTGTGCCCTGAACACCATATGTGAACTGATTGCCCCCCATCTATCCTCAGAGTTCGTACTGCCTGGTGACCTAAACTGGGATATGCTTAACACCCCGGCCATCCTACAATCTAAACTAGATGCCCTCAATCTCACACAAATTATCAAGGAACCTACCAGGTACAACCCTAAATCCGTAAACATGGGCACCCTCATAGATATCATCCTGACTAACTTACCCTCTAAATACACCTCTGCTGTCTTCAACCAGGATCTCAGCGATCACTGCCTTATTGCCTGCGTCCGTAATGGGTCCGCGGTCAAACGACCACCCCTCATCACTGTCAAACGCTCCCTAAAACACTTTAGCGAGCAGGCCTTCCTAATTGACCTGGCCCAGGTATCCTGGATGGATATCGATCTCATTCCGTCAGTAGAGGATGCCTGGATGTTCTTCAAAAGTGCTTTCCTCTCCATCTTAAATAAGCATGCCCCATTAAAAAAAATTCAGAACTAAGAACAGATATACAGTGGGGAGAACAAGTATTTGATACACTGCCGATTTTGCAGGTTTTCCTACTTACAAAGCATGTAGAGGTCTGTAATTTTTATCATAGGTACACTTCAACTGTGAGAGACAGAAACTAAAACAAAAATCCAGAAAATCACATTGTATGATTTTTAAGTAATTAATTTGCATTTTATTGCATGACATAAGTATTTGATCACCTACCAACCAGTAAGAATTCCAGCTCTCACAGACCTGTTAGTTTTTCTTTAAGAAGCCCTCCTGTTCTCCACTCATTACCTGTATTAACTGCACCTGTTTGAACTCGTTACCTGTATAAAAGACACCTGTCCACACACTCAATCAAACAGACTCCAACCTCTCCACAATGGCCAAGACCAGAGAGCTGTGTAAAGACATCAGGGATAAAATTGTAGACCTGCACAAGGCTGGGATGGGCTACAGGACAATAGGCAAGCAGCTTGGTGAGAAGGCAACAACTGTTGGCGCAATTATTAGAAAATGGAAGAAGTTCAAGATGACGGTCAATCACCCTCGGTCTGGGGCTCCATGTAAGATCTCACCTCGTGGGGTATCAATGATCATGAGGAAGGTGAGGGATCAGCCCAGAACTACACGGCAGGACCTGGTCAACGACCTGAAGAGAGCTGGGACCACAGTCTCAAAGAAAACCATTAGTA
>NC_059221.1:50613683-50661183 GCF_020615455.1 Coregonus clupeaformis | reverse complement strand
CACGCCCCCCGCCCTGCTGGCGTCCGCCCACGCCGCCCCGCCCCGCTGGCGTCCGCCCACGCCGCCCTGCTGGCGTCCACCCACGCCGCCCCGCCCTGCTGGCCTCCGCCCACGCCACCCCGCCCTGCTGGCATCCGCCCACGCCCCCCCCGCCCTGCTGGCGTCCACCCACGCCGCCCCGCCCACGCCGCCCTGCTGGCCTCCGCCCACGCCACCCCGCCCTGCTGGCGTCCGCCCACGCCGCCCCGCCCCGGAACAGCTGGTGAAGGTGTTACCTGCTACAGATCCATGCCAGTATGTCGGTGCGGTGTTGAGATGGAGTACACAGTAGTTCCTGCATACTGTCGGCCTCACGCAGATACAGACCTTCGACCAGGGAACATGACAGGGTCTGTGTACACACACACACACACACACACACACACACACACACACACACACACGAGCGAGAGACTTGTCACGATACTACAATCTACCTCACTCACATGACAAAAACATGCCAAGTAGCTTGTTAGCTAACTTACACTACTAGTTCTTATCTCTACATGATCGTATCATTGGCTCGCTAGGCTAACTACAAAGGTTGGCATTTGTTTATAGCCGTTAGCTAACTTTAACGTTAGGCAGTTAGCTAGCTAGCTAGCTGGTGATCATTGTCCTTCACGCAGAAAAGTACCATTCAACTTAGCTACAGTTTGGCTAACAGTGTAACGGTTAAGTTTTCAATTCTAGCAGGAGTGATAGACGTATGTTAGTTTGTGTATTTACCTGTAGAGTTGCGTAAACATGTTGGGACAGTCGGTGTTCTTTCGAAGTACCCGCCATCTTCCTGCTGGGAGTGTCAGAGCGGAAGTGACGCGGGGTTATCGCGGTCGTTACTAGTTACAACAGCCACAAAGTCATAATTTTGGCTAAACCCCGCCCAGTTCTACAATTTATCTTCTTAAACTCTGCTAACCCTACCCTTAAACATAACTTTAACCACACTGTTAACCGTATGCCTAACCCTAACCTTAAATGAAGACCAAAAAGCAAATGAATTTGTACGATACAGTCAGATTTGACTTTGTGGCTGTGGTAACTAGTGACAAGCAGTTATCTCCGCAGAGGGACAGTGCTGCCACCAGCTGTTAAAGAGAAAGTACTGCATGCGGACCTTATTCACAGAATTAGGAATTGGAATACTAGAATTAAGCAATAATACACGAGGAGGTGTGGTATATGGCCAATATACCATGGCTAAGGGCTGTTCTTAAGCATACGCAATGCGGAGTGCCTGGATACAGCCTTTAGCCATGGTATATTGGCCATATACCACAATCCGAGTTGCCTTATTGCTATTATAAACTGGTTACCAACGTAATTTGAGCAGTAAAAATAAATGTTTTGTCATACCCATGGTATACGGTCTGATATACCACGGCTGTGGTATCCCTTCAGCCAATCAGCATTCAGGGCTCAGACCCAGTTTATAATGGACGTTAACCTTCTTATGGCTAGAAGGGATACCATATTTTTGTAGAAGTGACATCGTCCCGTCTGCTCCACCTCGCGCCGACGTAGCTAGCAGTGTTGCCAACTTAGCGACTTTGTCGCTATATTTAGCGAGTTTTCAGACCCCTCTAGCGACAATTTTAAAAAAAAGAGACTAGCTTTAAATCTAGCGACTTTTTCTGGTGTTATTGGAGACTTTTGGAGACTCTGATGTGAAAGTGACTTCTAGGACTTACTACATGTAAATGTAGGGTGTTTTTTTACTCACTTTTTGACTCTCCTACAGCGTTATTCCTCTCTCCATAGGGGTGGAGAGGATAGGGATGGAGAGGATAGGGGTGGAGAGGATAGGGATGGAGAGGATAGGGCTGGAGAGGGTAGGGGTGGAGAGGATAGGGCTGGAGAGGATAGGGGTGGAGAGGGTAGGGGTGGAGAGGGTAGGGGTGGAGAGGATATTTTTTTAACCTTTATTTAACTTGGCAAGTCAGTTAAGAACAAATTCTTATTTACAATGACGGCCTACACCGGCCAAACCCGTACAACGCTGGGCCAATTGTGCGCCGCCCTATGGGACTCCCAATCACGGCCGGTTGTGATACAGCCTGGAATCGAACCAGGGGGTCTGTAGTGACGCCTCAAGCACTGAGATGCAGTGCCTTAGACCCGCTGAGATGCAGTGCCTTGAACCGCTGAGATGCAGCGCCTTAGACCCGCTGAGATGCAGGGCCTTAGACCGCTGAGATGCAGTGCCTTAGACCGCTGAGATGCAGTGCCTTAGACCGCTGAAATGCAGTGCCTTAGACCGCTGAGATGCAGTACCTTAGACCGCTGAGATGCAGTGCCTTAGACCGCTGAGATGCAGTGCCTTAGACCGCTGAGATGCAGGGCCTTAGACCGCTGAGATGCAGGGCCTTAGACCGCTGAGATGCAGTGCCTTAGACCGCTGAGATGCAGTGCCTTAGACCGCTGAGATGCAGTGCCTTAGACCGCTGAGATGCAGTGCCTTAGACCGCTGAGATGCAGTGCCTTAGACCGCTGACATGCAGTGAGATGCAGTGCCTTAGACCGCTGAGATGCAGTGCCTTAGACCACTGAGATGCAGTGCCTTAGACCACTGAGATGCAGTGCCTTAGACCACTGAGATGCAGTGCCTTAGACCACTGAGATGCAGTGCCTTAGACCGCTGAGATGCAGTGCCTTAGACCGCTGAGATGCAGTGCCTTAGACCGCTGAGATGCAGGGCCTTAGACCGCTGAGATGCAGTGCCTTAGACCGCTGAGATGCAGTGCCTTAGACCACTGAGATGCAGTGCCTTAGACCGCTGAGATGCAGTGCCTTAGACCACTGAGATGCAGTGCCTTAGACCGCTGAGATGCAGTGCCTTGGACCGCTGAGATGCAGTGCCTTAGACCGCTGAGATGCAGGGCCTTAGACCGCTGAGATGCAGTGCCTTAGACCGCTGAGATGCAGGGCCTTAGACCGCTGAGATGCAGTGCCTTAGACCGCTGAGATGCAGTGCCTTAGACCGCTGAGATGCAGTGCCTTAGACTGCTGAGATGCAGTGCCTTAGACCACTGAGATGCAGTGAGATGCAGTGAGATGCAGTGCCTTAGACCGCTGAGATGCAGTGCCTTAGACCGCTGAGATGCAGTGCCTTAGACCGCTGAGATGCAGTGCCTTAGACCGCTGAGATGCAGTGCCTTAGACCGCTGACATGCAGTGAGATGCAGTGCCTTAGACCGCTGAGATGCAGTGCCTTAGACCACTGAGATGCAGTGCCTTAGACCACTGAGATGCAGTGCCTTAGACCACTGAGATGCAGTGCCTTAGACCACTGAGATGCAGTGCCTTAGACCGCTGAGATGCAGTGCCTTAGACCGCTGAGATGCAGTGCCTTAGACCGCTGAGATGCAGGGCCTTAGACCGCTGAGATGCAGTGCCTTAGACCGCTGAGATGCAGTGCCTTAGACCACTGAGATGCAGTGCCTTAGACCGCTGAGATGCAGTGCCTTAGACCACTGAGATGCAGTGCCTTAGACCGCTGAGATGCAGTGCCTTAGACCGCTGAGATGCAGTGCCTTAGACCGCTGAGATGCAGGGCCTTAGACCGCTGAGATGCAGTGCCTTAGACCGCTGAGATGCAGGGCCTTAGACCGCTGAGATGCAGTGCCTTAGACCGCTGAGATGCAGTGCCTTAGACCGCTGAGATGCAGTGCCTTAGACTGCTGAGATGCAGTGCCTTAGACCACTGAGATGCAGTGAGATGCAGTGAGATGCAGTGCCTTAGACCGCTGAGATGCAGTGCCTTAGACCGCTGAGATGCAGTGCCTTAGACCGCTGAGATGCAGTGCCTTAGACCGCTGAGATGCAGTACCTTAGACCGCTGAGATGCAGTGCCTTAGACCGCTGAGATGCAGTGCCTTAGACCGCTGAGATGCAGTGCCTTAGACCGCTGAGATGCAGTGCCTTAGACCGCTGAGATGCAGTGCCTTAGACCACTGAGATGCAGTGCCTTAGACCGCTGAGATGCAGTGCCTTAGACCACTGAGATGCAGTGCCTTAGACCACTGAGATGCAGTGCCTTAGACCACTGAGATGCAGTGCCTTAGACCACTGAGATGCAGTGCCTTAGACCACTGAGATGCAGTGCCTTAGACCGCTGAGATGCAGTGCCTTAGACCGCTGCACCACTCGGGAGCATGACGTAACATTTATAAAATCGGTATCCCTTCTAGCCATGACATTATAAAAGGTCAGCCATTTTGGTCAGGGAGTTGGTCTACCATGGTTTGCCAGTGCTGTGATAAGATGAAGAATGTATCTGACCTGTGTGTTTGTTAGCTAGCCAGCCAGTTTTAGAGGAATGATTCCATAAGGTTTTCAAATGAACTGACAAAATGCCAACATTCCATTCAAACAATGCCGTCAATCCACAGCCATGCCCTGGCTGAAATCAGTTGACGATAGGACTTAGACAAGTTGTAAATGCAACAACTACTGATATTGTATCATATAATAGCACTCAAAGCTTTCCAAGAAAACAAAACATTTATACGTTTATGGTCTGTTCACATATATTTGAGAGGTTATTTATACAGACAATTTGTATAAAAACCATATAAACTATTTATAATTATATGACAATAATTTAGGGTGACTAATTATATTATACCATTTCTGATATATCAATATATCACGTCTTACTTTTATTTTCCTGCTTAAGTTAAATCAGGATTCTGCCTCTACTGCCATTCATTCCAATGAGACTGGTTTGGCCTTCTCCCCTAACCAAAATGGCTGCCATTTTCACCCCATCCGGAACATTGAGGGTTTCTGAAATATCCCCTCTTGTAATTTAATAGGCTCTCTATGCCTATCCAAACAACTTGATGTTCCAGCTTGGAAAAGTCTAAACGGAATCCTTGGGGCGTCCAACTCTGACTTCACCCCATTGAAGTCGAAATTTAAAACGGTTAAGGTTAGGTTTTAGTGTAGGGACGTCCCAAGGATTCCGGATAGCACTAACCGTTCTAGCTTGGCCTATTCACTCAGATTACAGTATAACAAGCCCAGTGATGGATGCTGTATTCAGAGGATGGGAAACCATATTCAGTATGAAGGTATTCTACATTGTCTCTTTTCTGCAGTCAGAATTCGCTCAGCCTTCACAATCCACCTCAGGTCTAAGGTCTGACATGACACCAGAGAGATCTGGTGTGGCCAGAAGCCCTTTTGTGGGGGAAAACTATTTCTGATTGGATGGGCCTGGCTCCCAAGTGGGTGGGCCTGGCTCCCAAGTGGGTGGGTCTATGCCCTCCCAGACCCACCCATGGCTGCATCCCTGCCCAGTCATGTGAAATCCATAGATTAGGGCCTAATGAATTTATTTCAATTGACTGATTTCCTCATATGAACTGTAACTCAGAAAAATCTTTGAAATTGTTGCGTTTATATTTTTGTAATTCTACTCTCCCTGTAGGCTACAGTTTTTACTTTTTTGTTAAAAATAAATGCACTGTTGGTTAAGGGCTGTAAGTAAGCATTTTACTGTAATGTCTGCACCTGTGGCCAATAAAATTTGATTTGATTTGATTTGAGTTTGTTTGAGCAGTGGGGATGTGCGTTGACTCTGTGGTTCAGCAGGACAGGAAAACAGACACTTGTCGAAGCCATTATTGTAGAATTATACTTTGATCGTTTCTTGCATACAGACTTGTTTCTACCCAGCAGTTCTGTTTTCTACTCCATACAGGTATTGTCCAGGACACAGCTGTTCTCTCCTCTCATGAGATAGATCATTATATTAATCTGTTTAGCAGGCAGATAACGTTATTATATTCACTATTCTGTACATTGTTTATTTTGAACTATTTGTGGGCGCCTTTTTTCCTTGTAGCACAGTGACAGCTGTATTTTCTGTCCACTAAACAGTCCTGTAATGGAAAGCACTAAACTCTACTACCCCCAATATCTGCAGCAGGTGAGGGGGAGTTGTCCAGGAGGTTTGTTTTAGGACAGAGGTCTTTCCACTCTTGTAGCGATGCAAAGACTGTTGGTTTAACAGACAGAAAATACAGCAGCTCAAGTATAATATAATCATAATGGTCATCATAATAATAATCATAAATAATAACAATCATATTAATAACCATAAATACTACTATTACAACAACAAATTATCATCATCATCAATAATAACAATCATAATAACAACCATAAATACTACTACTAATAATCATAATAATCATTAATAATAACAATCATAACAACCATAAATAATACTACTACTACTACTACTAATAATAATAATCATCATCATCATCATCGTAATCGTTATGAAGAAGAGAACTGAACATCTACACCTTTAGGGTTGCTTTTCATTATATACAGTAGTGGTGCAGCTTCAGTTGTTAGAACTGTGATAATATATTATTATTTATTATTTTACATGGTGTATTTTCCTGCTCATTATAACAACATGATGGAACGCAGCCGACAGAGATCTACCTGTGTGTGTTTGTTGCATATCGTATCCAGGGTCCTGACTGTGTTGCGTTGCCATGCAGCAGAAGCATTAGCAGCAGCGTGATGTCATCAGTGGGGGACAGAGAGGGCGCTCTGGTCCGTCGACCTGGTTTACACTAGCTTCTATAGCCACAAAGTCCGATTCCACAGCCCCAAAATCAGATTTCACAGCCACAAAGTCAAATTTGGCAACAAAAATGAGTTTAACGTAAGGTTAGCAGTATGGTTAAGGTTAGGGTTAGGTTTAAAATCACATTTTAAGGAGAGAAATTGTAGAAATGGGCGGGGTTTATGACTTTGTGGGTATAGAAGCTAGTGACAACCCGTCGGCCTGGAATGATATGATCCCCTGTACCATTACTATAGCTTCAGGACCGGGGCAGGACTGGGGCAGGACTGGGGCAGGACCGGGGCAGGACTCTTGGTTAGGGGAAACACTGGGCATGATATGGTGAGGTGGTTTGGAATGTTTTGCCAAATGTGATGGTATGGCTATAGATGGTGTATGTTTGTTACAAAGCAGACTGTAATGGTATGTAATAGGATGGTATGTAGTGGTATGTAATAGGATGGTATGTAGTGGTATGTAATAGTATGGTATGTAGTGGTATATTGAGCGGAGCCTCTCAGACTACGAGGTCCACAGCAGCACTGACGCTCTTCAGTTCCAATGTCACTGACTGTCCAGGGTGTCACCTGGTCTGAATCACTTCCTGGTTAGAGGGGAAGGATGACTACCAGCAGTACTGTAATGGCAATGATCAATTATATGGCTTGATATCTGATGTTGTTTTAAAGGGCCAGCGCTCATTTTTTTACATTTTACATTTTATTCATTTAGCAGATGCTCTTATCCAGAGCGACTTACAGTTAGTGAGTGCATACATTTTTCATACTGTATCTGATCTTAAAGGGCCAGCGCCTGTGAGTGACAGTGAGATGATGTTAGTTAAAGCAGTGTGGTTGGTAGAGCCAAAGATGGTGGATAAATGAAGATAGTTCACTCAGGTCATTTAGCATTGACATTTCTTTGTAAATCCCGGTCTACTTAACTGGGTGTGTAGCTGGGTTTGGTCTACTTAGGGGGGGGTCTCGCTTCCTTTCCGTCTCTGGTAGAGCTGTTGTTTAGGGTTAGAGGTCAGAGGTCAGGGGTTAGAGTGAGGAGCTGTGGGGTTAAAGGTCAGGGGTTAGAGTGAGGAGCTGTGGGGTTAAAGGGCAGGGGTTAGAGTGAGGAGCTGTGGGGTTAAAGGTCAGGGGTTAGAGTGAGGAGCTGTGGGGTTAAAGGTCAGGGGTTAGAGTGAGGAGCTGTGGGGTTAAAGGTCAGGGGTTAGAGTGAGGAGCTGTGGGGTTAAAGGTCAGGGGTTAGAGTGAGGAGCTGTGGGGTTAAAGGTCAGGGGTTAGAGTGAGGAGCTGTGGGGTTAAAGGTCAGGGGTTAGAGTGAGGAGCTGTGGGGTTAAAGGTCAGGGGTTAGAGTGAGGAGCTGTGGGGTTAAAGGTCAGGGGTTAGAGTGAGGAGCTGTGGGGTTAAAGGTCAGGGGTTAGAGTGAGGAGCTGTGGGGTTAAAGGTCAGGGGTTAGAGTGAGGAGCTGTGGGGTTAAAGGTCAGGGGTTAAGGGTCAGGTCCTGGTTGCATAAAACATATTGTGTTTCCCTTAAGGAATCATTTTCCCTTACCTAAGGGAATTGTTAATGGGTTTTGCATAGGGCCTGTCAAACATTTCCTTAGCTAAGGGCATTCGTAAGGGGTTTCCTTAGCTAAGGGCATTCGTAAGGGGTTTTACGGTAGTTTGAAGGCAGTATGACAGAAAGAGTCTCTGGTTACCATGGAGATGACCTGATTCACTGACTGAAGTCTCATCAAAGAGATCGCATTTATTTTGGGAGGTCGCAAAATAGAACTTTTACATTCAAGACCGGAGAAACAAATGAACCACGTTTATTTATTAAACTCGTTTCTATTACTTAGCTAGCTACACTGAACAACAATATCAACACAACATGGAAACTGTTGGTCCCATGTTTCATGAGCTGAAATAAAAAAGCCCAGAAATGTTCCATATGCACAAAAAGCTTCCTCTCACATTTTGTGCACAAATTAGTTTACATCCGTGTTAGTGAGCATTTATCCTTTGCCAAGATAATCCATCCACCTGACAGGTGGCATATCAAGAAGCAGATTAAACAGCATGATCATTACACAGGTGCACCTTGTGCTGGGGACAATAAAAGGCCACTCTAAAATGTTCTGTTTTGTCATATAACACAATGCCACAGATATCTCAAGTTTTGAGGGAGCGTAGAATTGGCATGCTGACTGCAGGAATATCCACCAGAGCTGTTGCCTGAGCATTTTACGTTAATTTCTCTACCATAAGCCACCTCCAACGTCGTTTTAGATAATTTGGCAGTGCGTCCAACCGGCCTCACAACCGCAGACCACGTCTATTCACCTGCAGGATCATCTGAGACCAGCCACCCAGACAGCTGATGAAACTGAGGTGGGTTTCTGTCTGTAATAAAGCCCTTCTGTGGGAAAAAAACATATTCTGATTGGCTGGGCCTGGCTCCCCATTGGCTGGGCCTGGCTCCCCATTGGCTGGGCCTGGCTCCCCATTGGCTGGGCCTGGCTCCCCATTGGCTGGGCCTGGCTCCCCATTGGCTGTAACCTGGCTCCCCAGTCATGTGAAATCAAAAGACTAGGGCCAAATTAATTTATTTCAATTGACTGATTTCCTTCTATGAACTGTAACTCAGTAAAATCATTGAAATTGTTGCGTTTATATTTTTGTTCAGTGTAATGTAGCTAGCTTTGTAGCCATGGACTGTGCACCTTCCAGTGTTTAGCTACCTAGCTAGCTGGTGGAGGTTTTTCTTTTGAAACCAGGGCAGAGGAAAGCAACATTCACCTCCACAAATGCTGTTTACATTGATATCCATACTGACTTACGGGACCTCATGGGCGCCCTTAACCTTTTCACTTAATTTAAGGGGGAAATTTGCCTTTAAATGTTTTGTGCAACTGACTTAAAGTAAAGGAAACTTTAAGGGAAAAGGGGAACATTTCCTTAAGATGTTTTATAGAACAGAGGGGTTAGAGTTAGAGGTCAGGGGTTAGGGTTAGAGGTCAGGGGTTAGAGTTAGAGGTCAGGGGTTAGAGTTAGAGGTCAGGGGTTAGAGTTAGAGGTCAGGGGTTAGAGTTAGAGGTCAGGGGTTAGAGTTAGAGGTCAGGGGTTAGAGTTAGAGGTCAGGGGTTAGAGTTAGAGGTCAGGGGTTAGAGTTAGAGGTCAGGGGTTAGAGTTAGAGGTCAGGGGTTAGGGTTAGAGGTCAGGGGTTAGGGTTAGAGGTCAGGGGTTAGAGTTAGAGGTCAGGGGTTAGAGTTAGAGGTCAGGGGTTAGAGTTAGAGGTCAGGGGTTAGAGTTAGAGGTCAGGGGTTAGAGTTAGAGGTCAGGGGTTAGAGTTAGAGGTCAGGGGTTAGAGTTAGAGGTCAGGGGTTAGAGTTAGAGGTCAGGGGTTAGGGTTAGAGGTCAGGGGTTAGAGTTAGAGGTCAGGGGTTAGAGTTAGAGGTCAGGGGTTAGGGTTAGAGGTCAGGAGATGATGTGGGGAGGTTGTTGTTGCCAGGACTTCTAGATGTTTTTGTAGTTTTATTTTTATCAGACGAACTATTAACTTTTATTAGTTCTAAATTAATCCTATCCTTGTTTGTAAAACATATTTGTTTCTCTTTTTCAGGACAGACAAGATGATACATGTAGACACACAGAGAGAGAGAGAGAGATTGATATTAAGAAAGAGAATATTGAAGGAATAAATCAATCAAATGAACTGTGAAAACAACCACACTCTCTGAGGACAATAAATCAAAACAAAACAACAACATAAAAAACTTCCATGAGATATAAATAAATATAGAACACAGTTAAAGCTTATACGTAAACCACAGCAGTGAAAGTAGGGATTTCAGAGTAGTAACCATGGCGATGACGATGGTAGTCATAGTAACCGTAGTAGTGGTGGTTGTATCATACGCCGTAAAAAGAATGGACGGAGCCATTGATGACATCACCCTATGTGAAGATCAGGAAGTGTTGTGTCAGTGTGTCGCCATCTTGCTTCACGGAGACGTTTTTGGAAACGTTGCATGCTCAGTTTTAGCTACTCTAGGAAGTGACGTTGAAGACGCTGCCTTTTTATCCACGCCAAACTTGGTGCAAAACCACACCCACGAGAAACGTAGCAACATTCAAAGCCGCTGATTGGTCAGAGTTTGGTTGTTCCCTGTGAGAGAAGGAAGAACACTAGTGAGGGAATCCCACCCAATCAAAACATTGCCTTCCATTCCTTCCATTTTCCAGAATTTGGATATGAAGTTGCATTAAAGTGATTGCAGCCAGCCTGACTGACCAGATGGATAGCATCCGCATCCCAAGGCAGCAGCTACTCTTCCTGGGGGTTTATTATGGATCCCCATTAGTTCCTGCCAAGGCAGCAGCTACTCTTCCTGGGGGTTTATTATGGATCCCCATTAGTTCCTGCCAAGGCAGCCTCTACTCTTCCTGGGGTTTATTATGGATCCCCATTAGTTCCTGCCAAGGCAGCCTCTACTCTTCCTGGGGTTTATTATGGATCCCCATTAGTTCCTGCCAAGGCAGCAGCTACTCTTCCTGGGGGTTTATTATGGATCCCCATTAGTTCCTGCCAAGGCAGCCTCTACTCTTCCTGGGGTTTATTATGGATCCCCATTAGTTCCTGCCAAGGCAGCCTCTACTCTTCCTGGGGTTTATTATGGATCCCCATTAGTTCCTGCCAAGGCAGCAGCTACTCTTCCTGGGGTTTATTATGGATCCCCATTAGTTCCTGCCAAGGCAGCAGCTACTCTTCCTGGGGGTTTATTATGGATCCCCATTAGTTCCTGCCAAGGCAGCCTCTACTCTTCCTGGGGTTTATTATGGATCCCCATTAGTTCCTGCCAAGGCAGCCTCTACTCTTCCTGGGGTTTATTATGGATCCCCATTAGTTCCTGCCAAGGCAGCAGCTACTCTTCCTGGGGTTTATTATGGATCCCCATTAGTTCCTGCCAAGGCAGCAGCTACTCTTCCTGGGGTTTATTATGGATCCCCATTAGTTCCTGCCAAGGCAGCAGCTACTCTTCCTGGGGTTTATTATGGATCCCCATTAGTTCCTGCCAAGGCAGCAGCTACTCTTCCTGGGGTTTATTATGGATCCCCATTAGTTCCTGCCAAGGCAGCAGCTACTCTTCCTGGGGTTTATTATGGATCCCCATTAGTTCCTGCCAAGGCAGCAGCTACTCTTCCTGGGGTTTATTATGGATCCCCATTAGTTCCTGCCAAGGCAGCAGCTACTCTTCCTGTGGTTTATTATGGATCCCCATTAGTTCCTGCCAAGGCAGCAGCTACTCTTCCTGGGGTTTATTATGGATCCCCATTAGTTCCTGCCAAGGCAGCAGCTACTCTTCCTGGGGTTTATTATGGATCCCCATTAGTTCCTGCCAAGGCAGCAGCTACTCTTCCTGGGGTTTATTATGGATCCCCATTAGTTCCTGCCAAGGCAGCAGCTACTCTTCCTGGGGTTTATTATGGATCCCCATTAGTTCCTGCCAAGGCAGCAGCTGCTCTTCCTGGGGTTTATTATGGATCCCCATTAGTTCCTGTCAAGGCAGCAGCTACTCTTCCTGGGGTTTATTATGGATCCCCATTAGTTCCTGTCAAGGCAGCAGCTACTCTTCCTGGGGTTTATTATGGATCCCCATTAGTTCCTGCCAAGGCAGCAGCTACTCTTCCTGGGGTTTATTATGGATCCCCATTAGTTCCTGCCAAGGCAGCAGCTACTCTTCCTGGGGTTTATTATGGATCCCCATTAGTTCCTGCCAAGGCAGCAGCTACTCTTCCTGGGGTTTATTATGGATCCCCATTAGTTCCTGCCAAGGCAGCAGCTACTCTTCCTGGGGTTTATTATGGATCCCCATTAGTTCCTGTCAAGGCAGCAGCTACTCTTCCTGGGGTTTATTATGAATCCCCATTAGTTCCTGCCAAGGCAGCAGCTACTCTTCCTGGGGTTTATTATGGATCCCCATTAGTTCCTGCCAAGGCAGCAGCTACTCTTCCTGGGGTTTATTATGGATCCCCATTGGTTCCTGCCAAGGCAGCAGCTACTCTTCCTGGGGTTTATTATGGATCCCCATTAGTTCCTGCCAAGGCAGCAGCTACTCTTCCTGTGGTTTATTATGGATCCCCATTAGTTCCTGCCAAGGCAGCAGCTACTCTTCCTGGGGTTTATTATGGATCCCCATTAGTTCCTGCCAAGGCAGCGGCTACTCTTCCTGGGGTTTATTATGGATCCCCATTAGTTCCTGCCAAGGCAGCGGCTACTCTTCCTGGGGTTTATTATGGATCCCCATTAGTTCCTGCCAAGGCAGCAGCTACTCTTCCTGGGGTTTATTATGGATCCCCATTGGTTCCTGCCAAGGCAGCAGCTACTCTTCCTGTGGTTTATTATGGATCCCCATTAGTTCCTGCCAAGGCAGCAGCTACTCTTCCTGGGGTTTATTATGGATCCCCATTAGTTCCTGCCAAGGCAGCAGCTACTCTTCCTGGGGTTTATTATGGATCCCCATTAGTTCCTGCCAAGGCAGCGGCTACTCTTCCTGGGGTTTATTATGGATCCCCATTAGTTCCTGCCAAGGCAGCAGCTACTCTTCCTGGGGTTTATTATGGATCCCCATTAGTTCCTGCCAAGGCAGCAGCTACTCTTCCTGGGGTTTATTATGGATCCCCATTAGTTCCTGCCAAGGCAGCAGCTACTCTTCCTGGGGTTTATTATGGATCCCCATTAGTTCCTGCCAAGGCAGCAGCTACTCTTCCTGGGGTTTATTATGGATCCCCATTAGTTCCTGCCAAGGCAGCAGCTACTCTTCCTGGGGTTTATTATGGATCCCCATTAGTTCCTGCCAAGGCAGCAGCTACTCTTCCTGGGGTTTATTATGGATCCCCATTAGTTCCTGCCAAGGCAGCAGCTACTCTTCCTGGGGTTTATTATGGATCCCCATTAGTTCCTGCCAAGGCAGCAGCTACTCTTCCTGGGGTTTATTATGGATCCCCATTAGTTCCTGCCAAGGCAGCAGCTTCTCTTCCTGGGGTTTATTATGGATCCCCATTAGTTCCTGCCAAGGCAGCAGCTACTCTTCCCGGGGTTTATTATGGATCACCATTAGTTCCTGCCAAGGCAGCAGCTACTCTTCCTGGGGTTTATTATGGATCCCCATTAGTTCCTGCCAAGGCAGCAGCTACTCTTCCTGGGGTTTATTATGGATCCCCATTAGTTCCTGCCAAGGCAGCAGCTACTCTTCCTGGGGTCCAGCAAAATTAAGGCAGATTTCACAACACACTGTGTGCCCTCAGGCCTCTACTCCACTACCACATATCTACAAAACAAAATCCATGTGTACGTGTGTGTATAGTGCGTATGTTATTGTGTGTGTGTATGCATGTGTCTGTGTCTATGTTTGTGTTGCTTCACAGTCACAGTGTATTTTTTAAATCTGATTCTACTACTTGCATCAGTTACCTGATGTGGATTAGAGGGAGCATACTTAAATTCACACAGGACACCAGATATAACAGACTGACCCTAGCCCCCCAGCACATAGGCTATTGCAGCATAGAGACTGGAGGCTGAGACCGGGGGGGTCGGGGGGAGGTAAGTAAGCTGTGAATGATATCAAGTGGGTGGGGTTATATCCTGCCTGGTTGGCCCTGTCCGGGGGTATCGTCGGATGGGGCCACAGTTTTGCATTGTTTTGCACCAAGTTTGCCATGGATGAAAAAACGCTTTGCAGGCTAGCTCAGTGCTGCCCCCTCCTGAAGGCCGACCGGGGTACTGCAGGCTGCAAATTATCCTTATAACTTATTCTGTGTGCGATTTTAAAATAATCGGTTCAAGGACATACATCTGTTGAAATAGAAGGAAGTATTGGTACAATGATTGTGTTTGAACATTTTGTGTATATCCACAAATATTGACCACGATGATCCCCCATTGACTATAATCCCCCATTGACCCCGGGCGGCCTTGAAAGAGCGGGCAGACGTTCTCCCCTGGTTTGTACTATTCATTAATAAGAAACAGAGTGAATCCGCCCCCCTGTCACCCCGCTGCATTGTGGGAGTTGTAGTTTGACTGGAGGAGTAGGCTGTGAGGTGAGGAGAGGAGAGGAGGAGGGAAAGTGTCTGAGTTTTGTTGTCGAGTTCTTGTGTAGAGTTGTATAATGTCCGATCACTCCTCCTCTCCCCTGTGGTCCAGTGGCCTGGTCATAGCAGATCACTCCTCCTCTCCCCTGTCTGTCTGTCTGTCTGTCTGTCTGTCTGTCTGTCTCTCTCTCTCTCCTGTCTCTCTCTCCTGTCTCTCTCTCCTGTCTGTCTGTCTGTCTCTCTCTCTCTCCTGTCTCTCTCTCCTGTCTCTCTCTCCTGTCTGTCTGTCTGTCTGTCTGTCTGTCTGTCTGTCTGTCTGTCTGTCTGTCTGTCTGTCTGTCTGTCTGTCTGTCTGTCTCTCTCTCTCTCCTGTCTCTCTCTCCTGTCTCTCTCTCCTGTCTCTCTCTCCTGTCTGTCTGTCTGTCTGTCTGTCTGTCTGTCTGTCTGTCTGTCTGTCTGTCTCTCTCTCCTGTCTCTCTCTCCTGTCTCTCTCTCCTGTCTCTCTCTCCTGTCTGTCTGTCTGTCTGTCTGCCCATTCCTCCCTGCATCTGTTGATGAGTTATAAGGATGTCTCAACGCAGTAGAGGAGGAGGGCGGGGGAGCAGCAGAGGGGAGGGGAGGAGGAGGAGGCTAGGAGCCTGTTACCCCTAGCGTAGTTGTAGCTCTGGTCGCAACTTCATAATTGATGCATCGGTTACCTGGGGAAACAGCGTTGTTGTTTGTGTTGCCAAGGGTGACCAGTGTTGCGTTGTTGTTTATGTTGGTAGGGGTGACGGGGAGACTGTGTTGTCGGTAGGGCCTCGGCGGGCGGGAGGAGGAGGGGGGCTGGGCGGGGGGTGGGGGGGGCTTGCGGAGGGCGGGGTGGAGGTGGTGCTGGTATCGACTCAGCTCGGACTCCTCATCGATGTCCGTGTCGTCGATCAGAGGGATGTTATGGATGAGGTCATTGATCAGGAATTCTGGGTGAGCCATGAAGTTATGGATGGAGTTCCGTGATTCCGGTTTCTCTCGGGTCTCATACACGTTGGTACGGAAAGCATTGACTACACGCATCTACAGGAGAAGGAGAGATGGGGAGAGGGGGAAGGAGAGAGGGAAGGAGAGAGTGAGTGAGGAGGTGGAGAGAGGGAGACAGGCAGACTCGTCCTTCAGTGGACAGACGAATGGATGAACGGAGGGACTGACACCCAGGACCAGGTGGCTGCAGTCTCACAGCTATCTGACCTCTGACCCCTAAACCCTGACTAGGGCTGCAACATTCCTTTTACTTTTCCCAGAAAGTTTTTCCAGAACTCCCGGTAGAAGGAATCCTGAAATAAGGAGGGGGGGGGAATGTATTAGGCAACCCTAATCCCTGACCTCTAAACCCTGACCTCTGACACCCAGCCACCTGCTGCATATGGGAAAAGAAAGACAACCAACGTAACCAAGACACACGTGTGTGTGCTGGAGAGAGAGATGAGTGGTCACACGCAAACACGCAAACACGCAAACACGCACACACGCAAACACGCACACACACACACACGCATGTGCAGGTTAGAGGGTGGCAGAGGTGAAAGTGTGTTAGACTGATCTGCAACATAACATCCAACGATGAAGACACATACACACACATACACACACACACACACACACACACATACATACACACACACACACACACACACACACACACACACACGGACAGACGGTCAAGCAGTAGTTGTGTGTATCTGTTGTCCAGGAAAACATCTTATGCAGACAGACGTTTGAGACGTTAGGCTGCGTCTCCAGCAACACCCTATTCCCTACAGTGTAGTGCACTACTATCCCGATAATCGTGACCTTGGGACTACAATGTTCTATCTGCACAAAGCATAGTTCTGAGATATTGAGCATCAACGCTTTCCCATCCCAGATCTCAGAACTGTTTTGAAGTGAATTCTTCTTTCATAACCCATTAAGGTCCTCACCTTTAAGATACCTTAAAGTACAGAGCATCAAAATCCTGAATCTCAGCAATAAGATTCTAACTGACAGTTCTGAATGAGACATTTTGAGTTTTTAAGAAGTCTGTGGCTTTTTTAATATGATAGAATAAACAGTCAGAAGAACACATCATCAAATACATTAAGAAATGTCTTATGATCATCAGACAACAAAAAAGTAAAATCAGATGAATTATTGTCATCACTGAACAACGATGTGACGTCATTTACTTTAAGATTTTTTTGATTGTGTGCCGTTATTGCTGCCTAGACTAGCTAGACCATACTTAGAAGGAAATGGCAAAGACGTGTTTTGATTGGTCCATCTGTATTTGTTCAGGCTTGTGATTGGATTGCAGCGCCAAGTTCAAATGGGTTTATGCAGATAGATTTTTCATTAACTAACTTCACAGACATATGAAGAACCATCTAAAGATTATATGTGACTAAGGGCTCGATTCAATCAGATCCGTTTTAGTCAAAATCTGCATAGCGGTTGTTTTGGCGGACAAGTGGCTCCCGGCATTACACCTAAAGCAGGCTATTGCCATTGGATGCACAGAATCACATTAACAGAAATCCCATGCAGCCTTATTTACAAGCTCAAACACTGGAATGTGATGTAATCCTCCATTAGGATGATAGAAATCCTTTTTATTTTGTTTAATGATTTTTCAATTTGAGCACAATTATTTCGATACAGCCTACACTTTCTCGTTCTGAACTTCTAATGCGAGTGGGGCGGGTGTGGCTTCGTGACAATGATTGGAAGAGCAGCTGCTCACTGATTTTTCGGCTCCAACGCAGTTCCACCTCCGACATCGCCGAAAAACATCCGCTATGTGGGTGTCTGCTATCACCGGTTAACGCTTGATCTGATTGAATCTAGGCCTAACTAATTTTTGACAAAAGTTGCCATGCCAGGGGGCAGTATATTGCCTGCAGTACCAAAGTTGCCCTACTAGGTGGCAGTATATTGCATGCAGTACCACAGTTGCCCTACTAGGGGGCGTTATGTATCTCTCCCTATTGGACCACTCAAGGTAGCTAGATGGAAAACATGATGGTTGAAAACGAGAGGAAAGGAAAGCACAGACACAGCGAGATTACCTTGCTCTAACCTTACTACAACACTCAAACGAACCATCAAACAAGCAAAGCGTCAATACAGGACCAAGATCGAATCCTATTACACCGGCTCTGACGCTCGTCGGATGTGGCATGGATTGCAAAGTATCACGGATTACAAAGGGAAACCCTGCCACGAGCTGCACAGTGACGCAAGCCTAACAGACAAGCTAAAAGCCTTCTATGCTCGCTTCGAGGCAAGCAACACTGAACCACGCATGAGAGCACCAGCTGTTCCAGATGACTCTGTGATCACGCTCTCTGTAGACAATGTGAGTAAGACCTTTAAACAGGTTAACATTCGCAGGGCTAGACAGATTACCTGGACGCGTACTCAGAGCATGCGCTGACCAGCTGGTAAGTGTCTTCACTGACATTTCCAACCTCTCCCTGACCCAGTCTGTAATGTTTCAAGCAGACCACCATAGTCCCTGTGCCCAACAAAGCCAAGGTAACCTGCCTAAATGACTATCGCCCCGTAGCACTCACATATGTAGCCATGAAATTCTTTGAAAGGCTGGTCATGGCTCACATCAACACCATCATCCCAGACACCACTCCAATTCGCCCCAACAGATCCACAGATGACACAATCTCAATCACACTCCACACTGCCCTTTCCCACCTGGACAAAAGGAACACCTATGTGAGAATGCTGTTAATTGACTACAGCTCAGCATTCAACACCATAGCGCCCACAAAGCTCATCACTAAGCTAATGACCCTGGGACTAAACACCTCCCTCTGCAACTGGATCCTGGACTTCCTGATGGGCCGCCCCCAGCTTGTGAAGGTAGGCAACAACACATGGACAACGCTGACAGCAAGGGCTGTTCGTTGCTCCAGAGCCTTTCCGTTCACCTTCACACTCCTGGGCCAGACTACACTCAATCATATGACCTACTGAAGAGATAAGTCTTCAGTAAAGACTTAAAGGTTGAGACCGAGTCTGCGTCTCTCACATGGGTAGGCAGACTGTTCCATAAAAATGGAGATCTATAGGAGAAAGCCCTGCCTCCCGCTGTTTGCTTAGAAATTCTAGGGACAATTAGGAGGCCTGCGTCTTGTGACCGTAGCGTACGTATTGGTATGTACGGCAGGACCAACTCGGAAAGATAGGTAGGAGCAAGCCCATGTAACGCTTTATAGGTTAACAGTAAAACCTTGAAATCAGCCCTTGCCTTAACAGGAAGCCAGTGTAGGGAAGCTAGCACTGGAGTAATATGATCAAATTTCTTGGTTCTAGTCAGGATTCTAGCAGCCGTATTTAGCACTAACTGAAGTTTATTTAGTGCTTTATCCGGGTAGCCGGAAAATAGAGCATTGCAGTAGTCTAACCTAGAAGTAACAAATGCATGGATAAATTTTTCTGCATCATTTTTGGACAGAAAATTTCTGATTTTTGCAATGTTACGTAGATGGAAAAAAGCTGTCCTTGAAACAGTCTTGATATGTTCGTCAAAAGAGAGATCAGGGTCAAGAGTAACGCCGAGGTCCTTCACAGTTTTATTTGAGACGACTTTACAACCATCAAGATGAATTGTCAGATTTAACAGAAGATCTCTTTGTTTCTTGGGACCTAGAACAAGCATCTCTGTTTTGTCCGAGTTTAAAAGTAAAAAGTTTTCAGCCATCCACTTCCTTATGTCTGAAACACAGGCTTCTAGCGAGGGCAATTTTGGGGGCTTCACCATGTTTCATTGAAATGTACAGCTGTGTGTCATCCGCATAGCAGTGAAAGTTAACATTATGTTTTCGAATAACATCCCCAAGAGGTAAAATATATAGTGAAAACAATAGTGGTCCTAAAACGGAACCTTGAGGAACACCCGAAATGTACAGTTGATTTGTCGGAGGACAGACCATTCACAGAGACAAACTGATATCTTTCCGACAGGTAAGATCTAAACCAGGCCAGAACTTGTCCGTGTAGACCAATTTGGGTTTCCAGTCTCTCCAAAAGAATGTGGTGATCGATGGTGTCAAAGGCAGCACTAAGGTCTAGTAGCACGAGGGACAGATGCAGAGCCTCGGTCTGACGCCATTAAAAGGTCATTTACCACCTTCACAAGTGCAGTCTCAGTGCTATGATGGGGTCTAAAACCAGACTGAAGCATTTCGTATACATTGTTTGTCTTCAGAAAGGCAGTGAGTTGCTGCGCAACAGCTTTTTCTAAAATTTTTGAGAGGAATGGAAGATTCGATATAGGCCGATAGTTTTTTATATTTTCCGGGTCAAGGTTTGGCTTTTTCAAGAGAGGCTTTATCACTGCCACTTTTAGTGAGTTTGGTACACATCCGGTGGATAGAGAGCTGTTTATTATGTTCAACATAGGAGGGCCAAGCACAGGAAGCAGCTCCTTCAGCAGTTTAGTAGGAATAGGATCCAGTATGCAGCTTGAAGGTTTAGAGGCCATGATTATTTTCATCATTGTGTCAAGAGATATAGTACTAAAACACTTAAGTGTCTCTCCCGATCCCAGGCCCTCGCAGAGCTGTGCAGATCCAGGACAGCTAAGCCCTGGAGGAATACGCAGATTCAAAGAGGAGTCCGTAATTTGCTTTCTAATGGTCATGATCTTTTCTCAAAGAAGTTCATGAATTTATTACTGCTGAAGTGAAAGCCATCCTCTCTTGGGGAATGCTGCTTTTTAGTTAGCTTTGCAACAGTATCAAAAAGAAATTTTGGATTATTCTTATTTTCCTCGATTAAGTTGGAAAAGTAGGATGATCGAGCAGCAGTGAGGGCTCTTCGGTACTGCACGGTACTGTCTTTCCAAGCTAGTCGGAAGACTTCCAGTTTGGTGTGGCGCCATTTCCGTTCCAATTTCCTGGAAGCTTGCTTCAAAGCTCGGGTATTTTCTGTATACCAGGGAGCTAGTTTCTTATGACAAATGTTTTTCGTTTTTAGGGGTGCAACTGCATCTAGGGTATTGCGCAAGGTTAAATTGAGTTCCTCAGTTAAGTGGTTAACTGATTTTTGTCCTCTGACGTCCTTGGGTAGGCAGAAGGAGTCTGGAAGGGCATCAAGGAATTTTTGTGTTGTCTGAGAATTTATAGCACGACTTTTGATGCTCCTTGGTTGGGGTCTGAGCAGATTATTTGTTGCGATTGCAAACGTAATAAAATGGTGGTCCGATAGTCCAGGATTTTGTGGAAAAACATTAAGATCTACAACATTTATTCCATGGGACAAAACTAGGTCCAGAGTATGACTGTGGCAGTGAGTAGGTCCAGAGACATGTTGGACAAAACCCACTGAGTCGATGATGGCTCCGAAAGACTTTTGGAGTGGGTCTGTGGACTTCTCCATGTGAATATTAAAATCACCAAAAATTAGAATATGATCTGCTATGACTACAAGGTCTGATAGGAATTCAGGAAACTCAGAGAGGAACGCTGTATATGGCCCAGGAGGCCTGTAAACAGTAGCTATAAAAAGTGATTGAGTAGGCTGCATAGATTTCATGACTAGAAGCTCAAAAGATGAAAACGCCATTTTTTTTTTGTAAATTTAAATTTGCTATCGTAAATGTTAGCAACACCTCCGCCCTTGCGGGATGCACGGGAATATGGTCACTAGTGTAACCAGGAGGTGAGGCCTCATTTAACACAGCAAATTCATCAGGCTTAAGCCATGTTTCAGTCAGGCCAATCACATCAAGATTATGATCAGTGATTAGTTCATTGACTATGACTGCCTTTGAAGTGAGGGATCTAACATTAAGTAACCCTATTTTGAGATGTGAGGTATCACGATCTCTTTCAATAATGGCAGGAATGGAGGAGGTCTTTATCCTAATAAGATTGCTAGGGTGAACACCGCCATGTTTAGTTTTGCCCAACCTAGGTCGAGGCACAGACACAGTCTCAATGGGTATGGCTGAGCTGACTACACTGACTATGCTATTGGCAGACTCCACTAAGCTGGCAGGTTGGCTAACAGCCTGCTGCCTGGCCTGCACCCTATTTCACTGTGGGGCTAGAGGAGTTAGAGCCCTATCTATGTTGGTAGATAAGAGGAGAGCACCCCTCCAGCTAGGATGGAGTCCGTCACTCCTCAGCAGGTCAGGCTTGGTCCTGTTTGTGGGTGAGTCCCAGAAAGAGGGCCAATTATCCACAAATGTTATCTTTTGGGAGGGGCAGAAAACAGTTTTCAACCAGCGATTGAGTGCTGAGACTCTGCTGTAGAGCTCGTCACTTCCCCTAACTGGGAGGGGGCCAGAGACAATTACTCGATGCCGACACATCTTTCTAGCTAATTTACACACTGAAGCTATGTTGCACTTGGTGACCTCTGAATGTTTCATCCTAACATCGTTGGTGCCGACGTGGATAACAATATCTCTATACTCTCTACACTCGCCAGTTTTAGCTTTAGCCAGCACCATCTTTAGATTAGCCTTAACGTTGGTAGCCCTGCCCCCTGGTAAACAGTGTATGATCGCTGGGTGATTCGTTTTAAGTCTAATACTGCGGGTAATGGAGTCGCCAATGACTAGGGTTTTCAATTTGTCAGAGCTAATGGTGGGAGCCTTCGGGCGTCTCAGACCCCGTAACGGGAGGAGTAGAGACAAGAGAAGACTCAGACTCAGACTCCGACTCGCTACATAATGGGGAAAACCGGTTGAAGGTTTCTGTCGGCTGAATGAGCGACACCGGTTGAGCATTCCAACAGTATTTCCCTCCAGAAGCCATGAGAAAGTTGTCCGGCTGCGGGGACTGTGCGGGGGGATTTATACTAACGTTACTGTCTGTACTTACTGGTGGCACAGACGCTGTTTCTTCCTTTCCTACACTGAAATTACCCTTGCCTAACGATTGCGTCTGAAGCTGGGCTTGTAGCACAGCTATTCTCGCCGTAAGGCGATCGTTCTCCTGTATATTATGAGTACAGCGACTGCAATTAGAAGACATCATGTTAATGTTACTACTTAGCTTCGGCTGTTGAAGATGTTGACGAACCATGTCCAGATAAAGCGTCCGGAGTGAAAAAGTTGAATAAGGGAAAAAAGTTGCGATGGAAAAAAGGAAAAATAAAGTAAAGTTGGCAGCTAAAACGCACAGGAAAATGACTCTTCTGTCTCGGGATAAAACGTCCGGGGTGAAAAAGTTTAACGAAAAAAGATGAGTGAGGACAAAACTAAAAAGTTGGTAAATTTGTTGAACACAGAGATTGATTAAACGTTTATTAAAAGTAAAACGTGAATAGTTTGGCAGGTAGCCAAGTAGCAACAAACAGCACAGCAGCACGGAGACAAGTTTAATAAGCTATAGACTACATTTATAACCGTTTAATAGGCTATAGACTACATTTATAACAGTTTAATAGGCTATAGACTACATTTATAACCGTTTAATAGGCTATAGACTACATTTATAACCGTTTAATAGGCTATAGACTACATTTATAACAGTTTAATAGGCTATAGACTACATTTATAACCGTTTAATAGGCTATAGACTACATTTATAACAGTTTAATAAGCTATAGACTACATTTATAACAGTTTAATAGGCTATATACTACATTATAACAGTTTAATAGGCTATAGACTACATTATAACAGTTTAATAAGCTATAGACTACATTTATAACCGTTTAATAGGCTATAGACTACATTTATAACAGTTTAATAGGCTATAGACTACATTTATAACAGTTTAATAGGCTATATACTACATTTATAACAGTTTAATAGGCTATAGACTACATTTATAACAGTTTAATAGGCTATAGACTACATTATAACAGTTTAATAAGCTATAGACTACATTTATAACCGTTTAATAGGCTATAGACTATATTTATAACAGTTTAATAGGCTATAGACTACATTTATAACAGTTTAATAGGCTATAGACTACATTTATAACAGTTTAATAGGCTATAGACTACATTTATAACAGTTTAATAGGCTATAGACTACATTATAACAGTTTAATAGGCTATAGACTACATTTATAACAGTTTAATAGGCTATAGACTACATTTGTACATAACGTTACGGTGAGGTCAAATAGAGTACAGGCAGTGTGGAGGGTCTCAGAGCCAGTGGTGTGATTCACAGGAACGGGCTTTGCATGTAATTACAGACTGCCACAAGCCAAACCCCTGGGGGAGTTGATTCTGCTAATTTTGATAGGTTAATGAAAGCCCTGCCCTGTAGATCCCTGATAATGGAGGCTATACAGTAAATTCATTAAAAGGCATACAACAAAATATGCTTTTGCAGAGATATATCTCTTCCTTGCTCGGGCAGGCTTCGGCGGTCGTCGTCCCCGGAGTACTAGCTGCCACCGTTGTATGTTTCGATGTTCGTTTGGTTTTGTCTTTATGTTGTACACCTGTTATTGTTTAGCGTTCATTAGTGTGTCCTATAAGTTCTCGTGTTGTTAGTCATGTGGCATGTGTGATTGCGCTTACTGTCTACTATACTGTGTTCCGTTCCTCCTCTGTGTTGGAGAGGTTTTCGCACTTGTTGTGCGCTTTATTATTTTTTCATGTGTGTTTTACGCCTGTGTGCGTAATCGCTTGCCTTAAGGCTCTTTTGGATCGTTTGGAGTGTTGGATCACTAAAAAGTCTGTTGGACTGAACTTCTGCGTCCTGCGCTTGATTTCCTGCACCACATCTACACACAGCACCATCTGACAGCTACGGGAGATCAGCTCCTGCTCAGCCCAGTCAAAGCTCTTCTCTGTCCCGTCACCCCAGAGTCCTTGCCCATCTTCCGAAAACATCTGAAACCCTACCTCTTCAAAGAGTATCTTAAATAAGACATCTCAGTCTTATCCCCCCCACCCGCCCCCAACATTTTTTATTATTTAAAAAAATTAAATATTGTGCACTTGTCTCTTCCTACTAGCACTGACTTTGCTGATAACTTCTTTATTTAGAGGTCCTCTGTAGCTCAGCTGGTAGAGCACGGCGCTTGTAACGCCAAGGTAGTGGGTTCGATCCCCGGGACCACCCACACACAAAAATGTAGGCACGCATGACTGTAAGTCGCTTTGGATAAAAGCGTCTGCTAAATGGCATATTATTTTTATTATTTATTGAGGATAAATGTACTTATTACGACTGTGATATGTGGTTGTCTCACCTAGCTATCTTAAGATGAATGCAACTGTAAGTCGCTCTGGATAAGAGTGTCTGATAAACGACTGAAATGTTAAATGTAGTACTGGTGTCCGTTAAGGGATACTTCGGGATTTTGGCGATGAGGATATTAGAGGTACTCTGCCGTTCAGGGGTTTGGGAGTGTCCTTGTTTTCGAGAGAGGAACAATTTTTTTGTCCATTGGAGTGACATCAGGTTGATCAGAGTGTGGACATTGTTGATGTTGTGGATGGCTGTTGTAGCTGGAAACGGCAGATTTTTTTTTTTTGTGTGGAATGTCTACATGGGCGTGCAGAGGCCCATTATCAGCAACCCGCAGGACACCGGTCACGGCATCGGTGGTGGAGGGGTGACTCCGGGATGCTGGCCTTCTGGGCAGAGTTGCAAAGAGAGAGCCATATCTCAGACTGCCCATCTTAATCTTTTATTTTTATTGGCCAGTCTGAGATATGGCTTTTTCTTTGCGGCTCTGCCTAGAGGGTCGGCATCCCGGAGTCGCCTCTTCACTGTTGACGTTGAGACTGGTGTTTTGCGGGTACTATTTAATGAAGCTGCCAGTTGAGAACCTGTGGGTGTCTGTTTCTCAAACTAGACACTCTAATGTATTTGTCCTCTTGCTCAGTTGTGCACCGGGGCCTCCCACTCCTCTTTCTATTCTGGTTAGAGCCAGTTTGCGCTGTTCTGTGAAGGGAGTAGTACACAGCGTTGTACGAGATCTTCAGTTTCTTGGCAATTTCTCGCATGGAATAGCCTTCATTTCTCAGAACAAGAATAGACTGACGAGTTTCAGAAGAAAGTTATTTGTTTCTGGCCATTTTGAGCCTGTAATCGAACCCACAATTGCTGATGCTCAACTAGTCTCAGGAAGGCCAGTTTTATTGCTTCTTTAATCAGCACAACAGTTTTCAGCTGTGCTAACACAATTCCAAAAGGGTTTTAGCCTTTTAAAATGATAAACTTGGATTAGCAAACACAACGTGCCATTGGAACACAGGACTGATGGATGCTGATAATGGGCCTCTGTGAGCCTATGTAGATACTCCATTGAGGATCGGCCGTTTCCAGCTGCAGTAGGAATTTGCGGCATTGGCAGCGTCTACACTGTGTTTCTGATCAGTTTGATGTTGTTTTGATGGACGGGGAAGTTGCTTTTCTTTCGAGGGCAGGGACATTTCTGGGTGGCCCCAAACTTTTGAACGGTAGTGTAGTTTCGCGAGCCAATGCTAACTAGCGTTAGCGCAATGACTGGAAGTCTATGCTAGTTAGCAATTGTGCTAGCGCTAGTTAGCAACTTCCTTCAAACTGCACGCAGAGACATCCTCGAGTTCATCTGCCTCTAGTGAAGTAGATAAAGGGCCTCATTGCCAAAAGCACCTCAACCAGCCTCAGCCTGGTTGAGGTGACAGATTAAAGGGATTCATTATTATAATCTTTGGTAGTCCTTGGCCTAACAAATTATCAATTTGCAGCAGACCCACAGGATTTTTCCATAATGCTGTGTTTTTATTTCCATTTGATCTGGATGCGTAGGCTACGTTCTAATTTATAAAATCTCATTTTTAGTCAGTCACTGTACAGCCATATAAATATTCATATTTTGTTCTGTAATATGTTTTATTCATGAGCTATGAATTTGTCTGTAGTTTCACTTACAAACAGAGGAGGGCAGTATTGCCATACTCTACTTTTTGCAGAGCCGAATATATGGAGCGAGATACCTGCCAGAAGATTGAATGTAGGTATCGTTAGGATCGTAAGAAAAGCCATGCGTGAAACATAAAACATGACATGTCATCTGTGAACAAACAAACACCGTGTTACGATTAGGAACTAACATTTCAATTCTGACGTACAATAATACCTTTCAGGGTTTTGGCAGTTTCATCTCACCAACATTATTATTATTTTTTTTACACCAAACGGCCTGTGAGGAGTGCTACGAGAACAAACATAACACAGTATAAAAACCGGAAGTCAGGGAGAAGTCAGGGAGAAGTCAGGGAAACCGAAAAGATGTATCCTGCACATTTTCAAGTTGAAGGTCTCCATTCTCTATGACTCAGTTGAGTTTACTTCACATTTAGGTAGCTAATGTAATGGATTTGTTTGCCAGCGCTGTATTATGCCTACAACAGGGACGTTTCTGTCCACTAGGTGTATCTCTACAGCATGAAAATGTATGCACTCACTAACTGTAAGTCGCTCTGGATAAGAGCGTCTGTTAAATGACTAAAATGTAAATGTAATGTAACGGTTTAATAGGCTATAGACTACATTTATAACAGTTTAATAAGCTATAGACTACATTATAACAGTTTAATAGGCTATAGACTACATTTATAACAGTTTAATAGGCAATAGACTACATTTATAACAGTTTAATAGGCTATAGACTACATTTATAACAGTTTAATAGGCTATAGACTATTGCGTCTGCTAAATGGCATATTATATTTTTATTATTATATATAACAGTTTAATAGGCTATAGACTACATTTATAACAGTTTAATAGGCTATAGACTACATTTATATCAGTTTAATAGGCTATAGACTACATTTTAACAGTTTAATAGGCTATAAACTACATTTGTAACAGTTTAATAGGCTATAGACTACATTTATAACAGTTTAATAGGCTATAGACTACATTTATAACAGTTTAATAGGCTATAGACTACATTTATAACAGTTTAATAAGCTATATACTACATTTGTAATCGTTTTTAATAGGCTATTGCAATAATTCAACATGCATGGTTGTAGGCTGCATCACTCCTTCAGCCAAGGTAGCAGATTATCAAATGGAAGATACTGGCCTATGCGTTCCTACAGGCTGCGCTCTGCGGTCGCCGGGCACGCTCCACTATTGATATCAGTAGGCCTACGTCTTTAGAAAATAATTATTCTACATCCTAGGCTACAACAACACAGTGCGATGAGGAATGTATTATTGTTAGTACACAATTACTGTCCAGGCTGTAAACTGCAGTGATGTTGGCTAATTTGAATAACCGCTCAAACGTCCTTTTGTGCTTCATGCCGAAATAAAGCCCTGCTTTATACAACCATTCGGATCAGTTATGGGTTTATTCTCGACAGTTTACAAGGTCCAGAAAATGACATTCGGCCACTCATATGGTGTATTTTGTCAGGATGTATCGGCGTTTAGAGATAGGCCTAACCATAGAAAAAGAGGCTATAGCCTATAACACTGAGATGTGCTGTCTGTCGTGGATCCCAAGTCATCCTATAATTAACCACCATAGGCCTTATAATGCCAGGATTGGGGCCGAAGGACTGAAACTTCTGAAAAAGTGAATCGGGACAGATATGCTGAAGTGGACTCGGCCCTAGTACCATTAGCCAGAACCCAGAGTAATATGATTCTGCAGGACTCGGGAAAAGCTCGGTCCGTATGAAGCCCTCTGAGTCGATGCCGAGTCCCCTGAGTCTCAAACGGAATAGGCCCGAACCCACCATGTTGACTGGGTACTGACCACAACTACTGACCACAACTAGAGACCACAACTAGAGACCACAACTACTGACCACAACTACTGACCACAAGCAATGACCACAAATACTGACCACAACTACTGACCACAACTACTGACCACAACTACTGACCACAACTACTGACCACAACTACTGAACACAACTACTGACCACAACTACTGACCACAAGTACTGACCACAAGCACTGACCACAACTACTGACACCAACTACTGACCACAACTACTGACCACAACTACAGACCACAACTACTGACCACAAGCACTGACCACAACTACTGACCACAACTACTGACACCAACTACTGACCACAACTACTGACCACAACTACAGATCACAACTACTGACCACAACTACTGACCACAACTACTGACCACAACTACTGACCACAACTACTGATCACCACTACTGACCTCAACTACTGACCACAACTACTGACCACAACTACTGACCACAACTAGAGACCACAACTACTGACCACAACTACTGACCACAACTACTGACCACAAGCAATGACCACAAATACTGACCACAACTACTGACCACAACTACTGACCACAACTACTGACCACAACTACTGAACAGAACTACTGACCACAACTACTGACCACAAGTACTGACCACAAGCACTGACCACAACTACTGACACCAACTACTGACCACAACTACAGACCACAACTACTGACCACAAGCACTGACCACAACTACTGACCACAAGTACTGACCACAAGCACTGACCACAACTACTGACCACAACTACTGACCACAACTACTGACCACAACTACAGATCACAACTACTGACCACAACTACTGACCACAACTACTGACCACAACTACTGACCACAACTACTGACCACAACTACTGACCACAACTACTGACCACAACTTCTGACCACAACTACTGACCACAATCACTGACCACAACTACTGAACACAACTACTGACCACAACTACTGACCACAAGTACTGACCACAAGCACTGACCACAACTACTGACACCAACTACTGACCACAACTACAGACCACAACTACTGACCACAAGCACTGACCACAACTACTGACCACAAGTACTGACCACAAGCACTGACCACAACTACTGACCACAACTACTGACACCAACTACTGACCACAACTACTGACCACAACTACAGATCACAACTACTGACCACAACTACTGACCACAACTACTGACCACAACTACTGACCACAACTACTGACCACAACTACTGACCACAACTACTGACCACAACTACTGACCACAACTTCTGACCACAACTACTGACCACAATCACTGACCACAACTACTGACCACAACTTCTGACCACAATCACTGACCACAACTACTGACCACAATCACTGACCACAACTACTGACCAAAACCATACAACTACTGACCACAACTACTGAACACAAGCACTGACCACAACTACTGACCACAATTACTGACACCAACTACTGACCACAATCACTGACCACAACTACTGACCACAATCACTGACCACAACTACTGACCACAACTACTGACCACAACTACTGACCACAATCACTGACCACAACTACTGACCACAATCACTGACCACTATAGACCACAACTACTGAAACACACATATTTACCAAAACGACTGATCACAACTACTGACCACATATCTACTGACCACAACTACTGACCACGACCACAAAACTACTGAACCACATAACTACAGACCAAAACCACTACTGACCACAACTCTTTTACCACAATCACTGACCACAACTACTGAACCACACAACTACTGACCACAATAACTGACCACAACTAATGACCACAACTACTGACTACAACTACAACTACTGAACAAATCCACACAACTCTTGATCACAACTACTGACCACAACTACTGACCACTGCTGACCCCAACTACTGAACCACACAACTGACCACAACCACAAAACTACTGAACACTACAGACCACAACTACTGACCACAACTACTAAACCATAATTACTGACCAAAACCACACAACTACTTACCACAACTAATGAACCACACAACTACTTACCACAACTACTGAACACTACTTACCACACAACTAATGACCACAACAACACAACTGTTGACCAAAAGTACAGACTACAAGTACTGACCACAACCACACAACTACTGACCACAACTACTGCTTTGGTCTACACAGGCTCTGGTCCAGCTCTGGTCCTGGACGTAGCTAGCTAGCTCTGGTCTAGCAATGGTCTGCACTATAAATTACAACTACTTAAATGTGCATACATTTGCATATAATACCCACCAACAATAATTGTAACTCTTGAACCGTTCAAGCTAGAGACACCAAACCAACTCAGGCTATCTACCTACTTTCTCAACTATAACCAGTCACCACCATTAATACTGCAGACACTACCACCACTTTAACGTATTTCAAAACCATACACACTTTAAAACCAGCTAGCAAACACAGCACACTTTCTTCAGGAAATGTACTTTTATCCTAAATAGTTGATTTATTAGATAGAACCACAGCTAGCTATCAGTAGGTCCACATACAAACCTATTCTACATAGTTCTTCAACTACCACAAGCTGTCATGACTAGATGCACCATCATATTTCTCTCCCCAAATAATAGCCTACAACTTTCTAATCATTATATCATCATTCAACTAAAATCAAACTTCATTTACACTGAATATTTTACATAGTAAATTGTGCATTTATTGATTGATATGATTGATTCAGAATTCTATTTTTATTCAATTACCATCTAGCATCCTGACATTGTGATCTAACTGCCCCACAATCCAAGTCTCCTCCAACGTCGTTTTGGAGAATTTGGCAGCACGTCCAACTATCCTCACAACCGCAGACCACGTGTAACCACGCTAGCCTCCACATCCGGCTTCTTCACCTGCGGGATCGTCTGAGACCAGCCACCCGGACAGCTGATGAAACTGGGTTTGCACAACCAAAGAATTTCTGTCAGAAACCGTCTCAGGGAAGCTCATCTGCGTGCTCGTCGTCCAAACCAGGGTCTTGACCTGACTGCAGTTTGGTGTCATAGCCAATTTATGTGGGCAAATGCTCACCTTCGATGGCCACTGGCACGCTGGAGGAGTGTGCTCTTCACGGATTAATCCCGGTGTGTATGGCGTTGTGTGGGCGAGTGGTTTGCTGATGTCAACGTTGTGAACAGAGTGCCCCATGGTGGATGTGGGGTTATGGTATGGGCAGGCATAAGCTACAGACAATAAACACAATTGCATTTTATCGATGGCAATTTGAATGCACAGAGATACCGTGACGAGATCCTGAGGCCCATTGTCGTGCCATTCATCCACCGCCATCACCTCATGTTTCAGCATGATAATCTGTACACAATTCCTGGAAGCTGAAATGTCCCAGTTCTTCTTCCATGGCCTGCATACTCACCAGACATGTCACCCATTGAGCATGTTTGGGATGCTCTGGATTGACGTGTACAACAGCGTGTTCCAGTTCCCGCTGATATCCAGCAACTTTGCACAGGCATTGAAGAGGAGTGGGACAACTTCCACAGGCCACAATCAACAGCCTGATCAACTCTATGGGAAGGAGATGTGTCACGCTGCATGAGGAAAATGGTGGTCACACCAGATACTGACTGGTTTTCTGATCCACACCGCTACCTTTTTAAAAAAGGTATCTGTGACCAACAGATATGCATTCCCAGTCATGTGAAATCCATAGATTAGGGCCTAATGAATTTATTTAAATTGACTAATTTCCTTAAATGAACTGTAACTCAGTAAAATCTTTGAAATTGTTGCATGTTGCGTTTTATATTTTTGATCAGTGTAATATGGTTGATATAGTAGTCTAAAGTAATCAGACTAATTATTTTACTACATTTAACTTTGACTATATGGAACTGCTTCGCTTTAAAGATGCACTATGCAGAAATCGCTCCTACATTTCTTGGTTGCTAAAATTCTAATAGTTTGCCTAATTTCAGTTTATGTGACAAAACAAGAGGTCATAGTGTAGAGAACCATTGGACCACCTCAACCGCTGTGAAATGTCTTTTCAATAACCAAAAATACTGTATTTTCAGCTGGTGTACAAAACCGAATGTAAAAGATGCTAAACTTAACAGGAAGCATAGAAATAGCGCACGTAGAACAGATCTACCACTTCTTAGACTGGCTTTCAATGAGAGTGACAGATCTATAACTCACATGTCTATATGAATTTGGTTGGGACGCCCAATAAGTTACATATTGCAGCTTTAAATAGTGAAGTAAAACTTTTTAAAAACTTCTACGCTACCGTACTTTTAAAGAGAGAGTACAGATAAAGGGGTAGAGAAAGAGAGAGCGATTTAGAGTTCTGATACCTGTGTCTGTATGCGGTTGAGTCCTCTACACCACAGCATCTGTCCTCGTCGTATCTCTCCCTCTTCGTCTCCATCCTCCATCTCCTCCTCTTCCTCCACCGCCGCCATCGCTGCCCCCGCCTCCTTCAGACACGGCAATCGGTCGCTGGGAACCGTGGCGATCACCTGTCGCCCCGACAACACACACGGAGACGGTCGTCAGACGAGAAAGGTAGTACTATTCATACATACATGATACATACATGATACATTACACACGAGCACACATCCACATGCACACGCTAGTGCTGCGCGGGTTGACCCATAACCCGCAGTCCCCACGGTTATATCCATGGCGCGGGTGGGTTTAGGGTCATTAAATATGTGTGGATGAAGGGTGTCAATGTATAATTCATATCTATAGGCTTCTTTCATGGTATCTGGTGTTAGTGCTTCAGCTATAGGGCCAAATACATGACAATCACCAAATGCTTTTGGGAACTTGGGCAGAAATAGTTAACGCCGTTCCACTTTGTTTTGGAAATGTAATGTTTTGGGAAAAGTAATGTTTTGGGAAAGAGTTGGTGAAGTGGTAAAAGAGGCTGCTGTGATATGTGTGATAATGATATCAGTGCTGCTGTGATATGTGTGATGATGATATCAGTGCTGCTGTGATATGTGTGATAATGATATCAGTGCTGCTGTGATATGTGTGATGATGATATCAGTGCTGCTGTGATATGTGTGATGATGATATCAGTGCTGCTGTGATATGTGTGATGATGATATCAGTGCTGCTGTGATATGTGTGATGATGATATCAGTGCTGCTGTGATATGTGTGATGATGATATCAGTGCTGCTGTGATATGTGTGATAATGATATCAGTGCTGCTGTGATATGTGTGATGATGATATCAGTGCTGCTGTGATATGTGTGATGATGATATCAGTGCTGCTGTGATATGTGTGATGATGATATCAGTGCTGCTGTGATATGTGTGATGATGATATCAGTGCTGCTGTGATATGTGTGATAATGATATCAGTGCTGCTGTGATATGTGTGATGATGATATCAGTGCTGCTGTGATATGTGTGATAATGATATCAGTGCTGCTGTGATATGTGTGATGATGATATCAGTGCTGCTGTGATATGTGTGATGATGATATCAGTGCTGCTGTGATATGTGTGATAATGATATCAGTGCTGCTGTGATATGTGTGATGATGATATCAGTGCTGCTGTGATATGTGTGATAATGATATCAGTGCTGCTGTGATATGTGTGATAATGATATCAGTGCTGCTGTGATATGTGTGATGATGATATCAGTGCTGCTGTGATATGTGTGATGATGATATCAGTGCTGCTGTGATATGTGTGATAATGATATCAGTGCTGCTGTGATATGTGTGATGATGATATCAGTGCTGCTGTGATATGTGTGATGATGATATCAGTGCTGCTGTGATATGTGTGATAATGATATCAGTGCTGCTGTGATATGTGTGATGATGATATCAGTGCTGCTGTGATATGTGTGATAATGATATCAGTGCTGCTGTGATATGTGTGATGATGATATCAGTGCTGCTGTGATATGTGTGATGATGATATCAGTGCTGCTGTGATATGTGTGATGATGATATCAGTGCTGCTGTGATATGTGTGATAATGATATCAGTGCTGCTGTGATATGTGTGATGATGATATCAGTGCTGCTGTGATATGTGTGATGATGATATCAGTGCTGCTGTGATATGTGTGATAATGATATCAGTGCTGCTGTGATATGTGTGATGATGATATCAGTGCTGCTGTGATATGTGTGATGATGATATCAGTGCTGCTGTGATATGTGTGATAATGATATCAGTGCTGCTGTGATATGTGTGATGATGATATCAGTGCTGCTGTGATATGTGTGATAATGATATCAGTGCTGCTGTGATATGTGTGATGATGTGAGGCACTGTACAAATTAGACAGTCACAAGACAGGGACTTCAAAATGGCAAGGGAACTATACTGTTCAGATGGGTTATCTAACTGTAATCTGGACACTGACTGTTGGTCAATAACCTCTCACATAGTCTAATATAATATTAACTCCTGCAGAATTAAGCCTTTCTTGCAGTAAAATAATACGCGAAATGTAAATTGACTCAGGAACAGGAGTGGAGAAATACCGATTTCTTTATTTCAGCAGCTTGAGAGAATGAATGCGCAGTTAGGGACCGTCTGTAAAGGTGCAATCTTTATCAGCATTTTTATTTTTTTATTATTTTTTTATTATTTATTTATTTTTATTTTTTCGGGGGGTGGATCAGCTTAATATTGCAGATAGATTGTATCTTCTATCAATGTAATTGTCTGCATCACTTCCAATCCCCCATGTTTATTTTTATTTTTTATATATATATTCCCCTTTATTACTTTTCAACTCCACCATCCTTTCCCTACTTGGAGTAAATTAGTGAACAACAACGCCCAGGCCTCTACTTCCGGTCTATACTTACTATCTACACCTTATGGACAGAGTTAATTTTACAATAATTCTATATCTATATATATATATATATATATTTATTTATTTTTTTGCTCCTGAACTTCTTCTACTCTCAACCTCTCCGATCATTTTCATGATGTCCATCCGGTTTGCTTCTAAATGCCATATCTTTCTAACTGTGCTCTTTCCCAAAAGCTCCCAACATACAACCTATATACTTATTATGGACACAGTATGCTTACATTATTAGCTATCTTTGTTATTATTTGTTGTTATTTGTTATTAGTCCCATCCTTCAACTCTATTCAATACCTCCCATCTATCTCTTTATCAGCATCTTAAAAGCTGACAGTATTTCAACCACATAAATATGCATCCAAGCCGAACTGAAATCTTATCAAAAACTTGAGTCGTTTGAACAGCTTTTAATTTTCTTAAAACCGTTCAAACTGATGTCATTTAGAAGAAGTTCTGCAATGAAAGTCTAGACCGTTTTTTGGGGGGTTTATTGCATTTTCTCCTTGGTCCCTAAACATATTTGCTGCGCGAGAGAAGCAGAGATGACAGAGTAGAACTACTTAAATCAACTAGATTGAAGCGTTCTACAGATATCTTTTATGACATTCTGCTGAGGTTTATTTAGTATTCTAGGGCTAATGACAGAAGAGAAGCTGACTAACAAAATGTCAGAAATTATAAGCAGAAACATAAAAGTCCTGTCAAAAAAATAATCTATGAGCGCATTATCTATATTAGCGGGTTAGGGTCGGGTGCGGGCCCCAGATTTTTACTTTATCACATAGCCTATAGTCAGGTGGTTGCGGATGGGTTATTAGCAAACAGCTGACCCGCGCAACACTAACGCGCGCACACACACACACACACACACACACACACACACACACACACACACACACACACACACTGACCTGTCCCCAGAGTAACTCTCCCACTCCAACGAACAGGCACCAGAGCCACTGTTCCACGTTGAGAGGAGCACAGCTGAATGGCTTGCCTCCCCACTGGACTATCACCACCTAGATAAAATAACATAACTACATGACCAAAAGTATGTGGACAACATCTCATTCAAAAATCATGAGCATTAATATGGAGTTGGTCCCCCCTTTGCTGCTATAACAGCCTGCACTCTTCTGGGAAGGCTTTCCACTAGATGTTGGAACATTGCTGCAGGGACTTGCTTCCATTCAGCCACAGGAGCATTAGTGAGGTCGGGCACTGATGTTGGGCGATTAGGCCTGGCTCGCAGTCGCCGTTCCAATCCATCCCAAAGGTGTTCGATGGGGTTGAGGTCAGGGCTCTGTGCAGGCCAGTCAAGTTCTTCCACACCGATCTCGACAAACCATTTCTGTATGGACCTCGCTTTGTGCACAGGGGCATTGTCATGCTGAAACAGGAAAGGGCCTTCCCCAAATTGTTGCAACAGTTGGAAGCCCAGAATCATCTAGAATGTCATTGTATGCTGTAGTGTTAAGATTTCCCTTCACTGGAACTAAGGGGCCCGAACCATGAAAAACAGCCCCAGACCATTATTCCTCCTCCACCAAACTTTACAGTTGGCACTATGCATTCGGGCAGATAGCGTTCTCCTGGCATCCGCCAAACCCAGATTAGTCCGTCGGATTGTCAGATGGTGAAGCGTGATTCATCACTCCAGAGAACGCGTTTCCACTGCTCCAGAGTCCAATGGCGGCGAATTTTACACCACTCCAGCCGACGCTTGGCATTGCGCATGGTGATCTTAGGCTTGTGTGCGGCTGCTCGGCCATGGAAACCCATTTTATGAAGCTCCCGACTAACAGTTATTTTGCTGACATTGCTTCCAGAGGCAGTTTGGAACTCGGTAGTGAGTGTTGCAACCAATGACAGACTATTTTCATGCGCTTCAGCACTTGGCGGTCCCGTTCTGTGAGCTTGTGTGGTCTACCACTTCACAATGACAGCACTTCCAGTTGACCAGGGCAGCTCTAGCAGGGATTTGAGGAACTGACTTGTGGCATCCTATGACGGTGAAGTTCACTGAGCTCTTCAGTAAGGCCATTCTACTGCTAATGTTTGTCTATGGAGATTGCATGGCTGTGTGCTCGATTTTATACACCTGTCAGAAACGGGTGTGGCTGAAATAGCCGAATCCACTAATTTTGAAGGGGTGTCCACATACTAGTGTACCATAACTACTATCACAGCTGAATGGCTCGCCCCCCCCCCCACTGGACTATCATCACCTAGATAACATAACTACTATCACAGCTGAATGGCTTGCCCCCCCACTGGACTATCACCACCTAGATAACATAACTACTATCACAGCTGAATGGCTTGCCCCCCCACTGGACTATCACCACCTAGATAACATAACTACTATCACAGCTGAATGGCTCGCCCCCCCCACTGGACTATCACCACCTAGATAACATAACTACTATCACAGCTGAATGGCTCGCCCCCCCACTGGACTATCACCACCTAGATAACATAACTACTATCACAGCTGAATGGCTCGCCCCCCACTGGACTATCACCACCTAGATAACATAACTACTATCACAGCTGAATGGCTCGCTCCCCCACTGGACTATCATCACCTAGATAACATAACTACTATCACAGCTGAATGGCTCGCCCCCCCACTGGACTATCACCACCTAGATAACATAACTACTATCACAGCTGAATGGCTCGCCCCCCCCCCACTGGACTATCATCACCTAGATAACATAACTACTATCACAGCTGAATGGCTTGCCCCCCCACTGGACTATCACCACCTAGATAACATAACTACTATCACAGCTGATTGGCTCGCTTCCCACTGGACTATCACCACCTAGATAACATAACTACTATCACAGCTGAATGGCTCGCCCCCCACTGGACTATCACCACCTAGATAACATAACTACTATCACAGCTGAATGGCTCGCCCCCCACTGGACTATCACCACCTAGATAACATAACTACTATCACAGCTGAATGGCTCGCCCCCCACTGGACTATCACCACCTAGATAACATAACTACTATCACAGCTGAATGGCTCGCCCCCCACTGGACTATCACCACCTAGATAACATAACTACTATCACAGCTGAATGGCTCGCCCCCCCCACTGGACTATCACCACCTAGATAACATAACTACTATCACAGCTGAATGGCTCGCCCCCCCCACTGGACTATCACCACCTAGATAACATAACTACTATCACAGCTGATTGGCTCGCCCCCCCACTGGACTATCACCACCTAGATAACATAACTACTATCACAGCTGATTGGCTTGCCCCCCCCACTGGACTATCACCACCTAGATAACATAACTACTATCACAGCTGAATGGCTCGCCCCCCCACTGGACTATCACCACCTAGATAACGGTTAACAACTCCACAGTGTCCCCCTCCCAGAGTGCAGAGAACTTGGTGTGACCCTGCTCGCCCCCCCCCCCCCCCGCCCTCCCCCTTGGTGTGACCCTGTCGTTCTCTGCAAACATCAAACCAGTGACCTGCTCCTGCAGGTTCATTCTCTACAACATCCGTAGAGTACGACCCTACCTCACACAGGAAGCGGCGCAGGTCCTAATCCAGGCAATTGACTATCATGTAAATAACATAACTACTATCACAGCTGAACTAGATAACATATGATATCACCACCGAGGGAATAATATGAATAATATAACATCACAGTATTACCCATAATGCTACAAATGCTCAACGTTTCATTAGATAACACATGGCAGTCTCTGTCTGTGTGTCTGTGTGTGTGCAGCCAGTCTCTGTCTGTGTGTCTGCAGCCAGTCTCTGTCTGTGTGTCTGTGTGTCTGTGTGTCTGTGTCTGTGTGTCTGTGTGTGTGCAGCCAGTCTCTGTCTGTGTGTCTGTGTGTCTGTGTGTCTGTGTGTCTGTGTGTCTGTGTGTCTGTGTGTCTGTGTGTGTGCAGCCAGTCTCTGTCTGTGTGTCTGTGTGTCTGTGTGTGTGCAGCCAGTCTCTGTCTGTGTGTCTGTGTGTGTGCAGCCAGTCTCTGTCTGTGTGTCTGTGTGTCTGTGTGTCTGTGTGTGTGTGTGTCTGTGTGTCTGTGTGTCTGTGTGTGTGTGTGTGTGTGTGTGTGTGTGTGTGCAGCCTACCTGGATAACTAAGGTTCCGAACACTATGGAACAGAAGATTGGGTTGGCGAAGATTCCGTCGAAGACGTTGCGTTCCCCGTGGATCTTCCTGGCGTTGATCTCATTAAAGAGCTGCATGAGGACGAAGGTGTTGAAAATGATGGTGTAGTGTTCTGACGGAGGGGAGTGGAGTGGAGCATTACGACCACTGTCTATGTTAAAGATACGCTCTCCTAAAGGAGAGAGAATGGGAAGGATGGAGAGAGGAGAAGGAAGGAGAGAGGAGAGGGGAAGGAGAGAGGAGAGGGGAGAGGAGAGAGGAGATGGGAAGGGGAGAGGAGAGGGGAAGGAGAGAGGAGAGGAGAGAGGAGAGGGGAAGGAGAGGGAAGAGGAGAGGAGAGGAGAGGAGAGAGGAAGGAGAGAGGAGAGGGGAAGGAGAGAGGAGAGGAGAGAGGAGAGGGGAAGGAGAGAGGAGAGGAGAGAGAGGAGGGAGAGGAGTGGAGGAGAAGAGATAAAAGGAGAGGGAAGAGGAGAGGGAAGAGAGGAGAGGGAAGAGGAGAGAGGAGAGGGGAGAGGAGAGGGAAGAGAGGAGATAAGAGGAGAGGGAAGAGAGGAGATAAGAGGAGAGGGAAGAGAGGAGATAAGAGGAGAGGGAAGAGAGGAGATAAGAGGAGAGGGAAGAGAGGAGATAAGAGGAGAGGGAAGAGAGGAGATAAGAGGAGAGGGAAGAGGAGAGGGAAGAGAGGAGATAAGAGGAGATGGAAGAGGAGAGGGAAGAGGAGAGGGAAGAGAGGAGATAAGAGGAGAGGGAAGAGGAGAGGGAAGAGGAGAGGGAAGAGAGGAGATAAGAGGAGAGGAGAGGAGAGGAGAGGAGAGGAGAGGAGAGGAGAGGAGAGGGAAGAGAGGAGATAAGAGGAGATGAGAGGAAAAAAGAGGAGGAGAGAAGAGAGAAGAGGGAGAGGAGGATTTTATAAAGCAGACACAAGAGAGGAGAGGAGAGAAGTTCTTAAAGGGAAAGAGAACTGGAGGCAAGATGATGAATGAGGAGAAGGAAAGTTATGGATAGAAAGTGTGTGTGTGTGTGTGCGTGTGCGTGTGTGTGTGTTACCTATAAACAGCAGAGTAAAGATTATGATGAGCTGGTAGACTCCATGACCCAGAATGTTCTTCAACATCGTCAAGGAGATGAGAGGGTTGTTGCGGCCGTAGGGTTTCCGTAGCAACAGGGACTCTGTGGGGGGTTCTGTTGCTAGGGCAAGAGAGGCGAAGGTATCCATGATAAGGTTAACCCATAACATCTGGACTGCTTTCAGAGGAGAGTCCTGGGGGAGGGGGGGGAGAGGGGTGGAGGAGAATGTGTGAAAAGCCACTACTGACGTCCACAATGTTGAGTGTGCGTTTTGTGTGTGTGTGCGTTTTGTGTGTGTGTGTGTGTGTTACCTGTGTGATGGAGGCCCCAGTGAAGGCCACTATGACAGCCACCACGTTGACAGTCAGTTGTGTGTGTGTGTGTGTGTGTGTGTGTGTGTTACCTGTGTGATGCAGGCCCCAGTGAAGGCCACTATGACAGCCACCACGTTGACAGTCAGTTGTGTGTGTGTGTGTGTGTGTGTGTGTGTGTGTTACCTGTGTGATGCAGGCCCCAGTGAAGGCCACTATGACAGCCACCACGTTGACAGTCAGCTGAAACTGGAGGAACTTGGAGATGCTGTCGTAGACATTCCTCCCCCACATCACAGCCTTCACTATACTACTGAAGTTATCATCCGTTAATATGATGTCAGACGCCTCCTTGGCCACGTCTGTACCGGCTATACCCTGGAGAGAGAAGAGGTATGGTTAAATACCGGCTATACCCTGGAGAGAGAAGAGGTATGGTTTAATACCGGCTATACCCTGGAGAGAGAAGAGGTATGGTTTAATACCGGCTATACCCTGGAGAGAGAAGAGGTATGGTTTAATACCGGCTATACCCTGGAGAGAAGAGGTATGGTTAAATACCGGCTATAACCTGGAGAGGAGGTATGGTTTAATATTGGCTATACCCTGGAGAGAGAAGAGGTATGGTTTAATACTGGCTATACCCTGGAGAGAGAAGAGGTATGGTTTAATACCGGCTATACCCTGGAGAGAGAAGAGGTATGGTTAAATACCGGCTATACCCTGGAGAGAGAAGAGGTATGGTTTAATACTGGCTATACCCTGGAGAGAGAAGAGGTATGGTTAAATACCGGCTATACCCTGGAGAGAAGAGGTATGGTTTAATACCGGCTATAACCTGGAGAGAGAAGAGGTATGGTTAAATACCGGCTATACCCTGGAGAGAAGTATGGTTAAATACCGGCTATAACCTGGAGAGAAGAGGTATGGTTAAACACCGGCTATACCCTGGAGAGAAGAGGTATGGTTAAATACCGGCTATACCCTGGAGAGAAGAGGTATGGTTAAACACCGGCTATACCCTGGAGAGAGAAGAGGTATGGTTAAATACCGGCTATACCCTGGAGAGAGAAGAGGTATGGTTTAATACTGGCTATACCCTGGAGAGAGAAGAGGTATGGTTAAATACCGGCTATACCCTGGAGAGAGAAGAGGTATGGTTTAATACCGGCTATACCCTGGAGAGATAAGAGGTATGGTTTAATACTGGCTATACCCTGGAGAGAGAAGAGGTATGGTTAAATACCGGCTATAACCTGGAGAGAAGAGGTATGGTTTAATACCGGCTATACCCTGGAGAGAGAAGAGGTATGGTTTAATACCGGCTATAACCTGGAGAGAGAAGAGGTATCGTTTAATACCGGCTATACCCTGGAGAGAGAAGAGGTATGGTTTAATACCGGCTATACCCTGGAGAGAAGAGGTATGGTTTAATACCGGCTATACCCTGGAGAGAAGCGGTACGGTTAAATACCGGCTATAACCTGGAGAGAAGAGGTATGGTTAACTACCGGCTATACCCTGGAGAGAAGAGGTATGGTTAAATACCGGCTATACCCTGGAGAGAAGTATGGTTAAATACCGGCTATACCCTGGAGAGAGAAGAGGTATGGTTTAATACCGGCTATACCCTGGAGAGAGAAGAGGTATGGTTTAATACTGGCTATACCCTGGAGAGAGAAGAGGTATGGTTAAATACCGGCTATACCCTGGAGAGAAGAGGTATGGTTTAATACCGGCTATCCCGAGTGGCGCAGTGGATTAAGGCACTGCATCGCAGTGCTAGCTGTGCCACTAGAGATCCTGGTTCGAATCCAGGCTCTGTCGTAGCCGGCCGCGACCGGGAGACCCATGGGGCGGTGCACAATTGGCCCAGCGTCGTCCAGGGTAGGGGAGGGAATGGCCGGCAGGGATGTAGCTCAGTTGGTAGAGCATGGCGTTTGCAACGCCAGGGTTGTGGGTTCGATTCCCACGGGGGGCCAGTATGAAAAATAAAAAAATAATGTATGCACTCACTAACTGTAAGTCGCTCTGGATAAGAGCGTCTGCTAAATAACCTGGAGAGAGAAGAGGTACGGTTAAATACCGGCTATAACCTGGAGAGAAGTATGGTTAAATACCGGCTAAACCCTGGAGAGAAGAGGTACGGTTAAATACCGGCTATAACCTGGAGAGAAGTATGGTTTAATACCGGCTATACCCTGGAGAGAAGAGGTATGGTTAAATACCGGCTATAACCTGGAGAGAAGTATGGTTTAATACCGGCTATACCCTGGAGAGAGAAGAGGTATGGTTTAATATTGGCTATACCCTGGAGAGAGAAGAGGTATGGTTTAATATTGGCTATACCCTGGAGAGAGAAGAGGTATGGTTTAATACCGGCTATTCCCTGGAGAGAGAAGAGGTATGGTTTAATACCGGCTATAACCTGGAGAGAAGAGGTATGGTTAAATACCGGCTATACCCTGGAGAGAAGAGGTATGGTTAAATACCGGCTATACCCTGGAGAGAGAAGAGGTACGGTTTAATACCGGCTATTCCCTGGAGATAAGAGGTACGGTTTAATACCGGCTATAACCTGGAGAGAAGAGGTATGGTTTAATACCGGCTATACCCTGGAGAGAGAAGAGGTATGGTTAAATACCGGCTAAACCCTGGAGAGAAGAGGTATGGTTTAATACCGGTTATCCCGAGTGGCGCAGTGGACTAAGGCACTGCATCGCAGTGCTAGCTGTGCCACTAGAGATCCTGGTTCGAATCCAGGCTCTGTCGTAGCCGGCCGCGACCGGGAGACCCATGGGGCGGTGCACAATTGGCCCAGCGTCGTCCAGGGTAGGGGAGGGAATGGCCGGCAGGGATGTAGCTCAGTTGGTAGAGCATGGCGTTTGCAACGCCAGGGTTGTGGGTTCGATTCCCACGGGGGGCCAGTATGAAAAATAAAAAATAATGTATGCACTCACTAACTGTAAGTCGCTCTGGATAAGAGCGTCTGCTAAATAACCTGGAGAGAGAAGAGGTACGGTTAAATACCGGCTATACCCTGGAGAGAAGTATGGTTAAATACCGGCTAAACCCTGGAGAGAAGAGGTACGGTTAAATACCGGCTATAACCTGGAGAGAAGTATGGTTTAATACCGGCTATACCCTGGAGAGAAGAGGTATGGTTAAATACCGGCTATAACCTGGAGAGAAGTATGGTTTAATACCGGCTATACCCTGGAGAGAGAAGAGGTATGGTTTAATATTGGCTATACCCTGGAGAGAGAAGAGGTATGGTTTAATATTGGCTATACCCTGGAGAGAGAAGAGGTATGGTTTAATATTGGCTATACCCTGGAGAGAGAAGAGGTATGGTTTAATACCGGCTATACCCTGGAGAGAGAAGAGGTATGGTTTAATACCGGCTATTCCCTGGAGAGAAGAGGTATGGTTTAATACCGGCTATACCCTGGAGAGAGAAGAGGTATGGTTTAATACCGGCTAAACCCTGGAGAGAAGAGGTATGGTTTAATACCGGCTATACCCTGGAGAGAGAAGAGGTATGGTTTAATACCGGCTATACCCTGGCGAGAGAAGAGGTATGGTTAAATACCGGCTAAACCCTGGAGAGAAGAGGTATGGTTTAATACCAGCTATACCTTGGAGAGAAGAGGTATGGTTAAATACCAGCTATAACCTGGAAAAAATAGGTACTTTTTTTCACTTTAACTATTTGCACATCGTTACAACACTGTACACCTACTCATTCAAGGGTTTTTCTTTATTTTTACATTGTAGAATAATAGTGAAGACAAACTATGAAATAACACATATGGAATCATGTAGTAACCAAAAAAGTTTGAGATTCTTCAAAGTAGCCACCCTTTGCCTTGATGACAGCTTTGCACACTCTTGGCATTCTCTCAACCAGCTTCATGAGGTAGTCACCTGGAATGCATTTCAATTAACAGGTGTGCCTTCTTAAAAAATGAATTTCTTTCCTTCTTAATGCGTTTGAGCCAATCAGTTGTGTTGTGACAAGGTAGGGGTGGTATACAGAAGATAGCCCTATTTGGTAAAAGACCAAGTCCATATTATGGCAAGAACAGCTCAAATAAGCAAAGAGAAACGACAGTCCATCATTACTTTAAGACATGAAGGTCAGTCAATATGGAACATTTGAAGAACTTTGAAAGTTTCTTCAAGTGCAGTTGCAAAAACCATCAAGCGCTATAATGAAACTGGCTCTCTTGAGGACCGCCACAGGAATGGAAGACCCAGAGTTACTTCTGCTGCAGAGGATAAGTTCATTAGAGTTACCAGCCTCAGAGATTGCAGCCCAAATAAACGCTTCACAGAGTTCAAGTCACAGACACATCTCAACATCAACTGTTCAGAGGGGACTGTGTGAATCAGGCCTTCATGGTCGAATTGCTGCAAAGAAACCACTACTAAAGAACACCAATAAGAAGAAGAGACCTGCTTGGGCCAAGAAACACGAGCAATGGACATTAGACCGGTGGAAATTTGTCCTTTGGTCTGGAGTCCAAATTTGAGATTTTTGGTTCCAACCGGCGTGTCTTTGTGAGACCCAGTGTGGGTGAACGGAGGATCTCCGCATGTGTAGTTCCCACCGTAAAGCATGGAGGAGGAGGTGTTATGGTGTGGGGATGCTTTGCTGGTGACACTGTGATTTATTTAGAATTCAAGGCACACTTAACCAGCATTGCTACCACAGCATTCTGCAGTGATACGTCATCCAATCTGGTTTGGGCTTAGTGGGACTATAATTTGATTTTCAACAGGACAATGACCCAACACACCTCCAGGCTGTGTAAGGGCTATTTGACCAAGAAGGAGAGTGATGGAGTGCTGCATCAGATGACCTGGCCTCCACAATCCCCCGACCTTAACCCAAGCGAGATGGTTTGGGATGAGTCGGACAGCAGAGTGAAGGAAAAGCTGCCAACAAGTGCTCAGCATATGTGGGAACTACTTCGACACTGTTGGAAAAGCATTCCAGGTGAAGCTGGTTGACCATTCATAACATTCGTGTCTCAGCAGTGACAACCCATAATACTTTGAGCAGGGCGTTACCATTGCAAAGCCCACGTCGGCCTTCTTCAGCGCCGGCCCGTCATTTGTCCCGTCTCCCGTTACCGCGACAACCTGCCTCAGCTCCAACACAGTGCTGTCCATGATGCCTGAACACACACACACGTTGATACACAGTAGGTCACATTTTCTAAAGATTGACAAAAACATTATCCGTTCGACAGGGGGGGATCTTTCTTTTGTCTAACTTTATTGCGACAAATCATGATGAAAACTGTGTTTTTCAAATAAATTATGATTGCGGAATACTTTTGAAGGTACGCGGGGGCACGTGATGTCATCGCGTAACTATAAGTTCCACTCCACATTTAATTCTAAATGCCTACTGCTTGCAAAATCATAAAAAAAAATAATAGTTTAAACAACTATGATTGTCCTGACTTCCAAGAATGCCTGAATTGCTTCGCCTTGTTTTTCTGGTTGGCTGGCAAGTATCAACATCCAATTATTTCAGATCTACAGGAGTGCAAGTTTCACCGTGATACGGATTGTGGCGATACGTTGGCACATGATAATTATTAGAATATGGCACGTTTGTCAACTATTGCATTCTATCCATGCTGGCTTTCACAGGCTACCTGAGACATGAAACAGATAAGTGGGAGGGCAAACAGGTCATTACATGGGTATTTATATACATGGATATATGTATATATGGAAACACTCATAGGTGGGAGGGCAAACAGGCTGTCACCAATTTATTAATGCGCAATTTGCCTAAATGGGTAATGGAATCACTAAACCACTACATTTATCTAAACATTGGTGTGAGGTCATTACGTCCAGCTGTTTTTATCTACACAAGATAGTTAAATGGCACCCTAGCAGGCAATTGTCACATATATTCTCTATGCGAACTTTTCTAAATGTCAACAAAAAAAATCACTGGACAAGTTAATGGAAACATAGCTACTGTCTATCACCTTGCAGCTGCGTTATCAATTGTAATTTGTAGGCTGGGTTTTAGCAACCTCATGATGGGTATAGGGAAAGTTAGAGTATCATGTAGTAGCCTAAACCTATCGACGTTACATTGAACTGGGTGAATATGGATGACAGTCATCCAATATGCTGTAATAGAAATAAGGCCATGCTCCTAAAAACCAATGGTGCTTCCTAGTCTTGATGTCTTGGTGTGAGAGACTCACCTTTGACTAGTGTGTGTTTGTCGGTGGGGGAGGAGCGAGCGAGGACTCGTAGTTTAGGCCAGACCCTGTCGATCCGCTCCTGCTCTACCTGTCAATCATACACACAGGGGGAGGAGTTAGGACACACACACACACATACACACACATGCCCCTAACCACACACACACACCTCTCCTTTCTCGTTCCTAATTCGCCGGTTGAACTCCTTGCCGTCGATACACAGGAAGTCTTCTCCAGGATGGATGATGCCACATTTAGCCGCTATGGCCCTGGCTGTGTTGATGTTGTCCCCTGGTGGTTATAACATGATCATAACAGCTATGTGTAAAAGAGTTATACACGGTCATAACATGTATCTGCTATGTGCCAGCTGCACACATGGTCC
>NC_059221.1:50596183-50608683 GCF_020615455.1 Coregonus clupeaformis | reverse complement strand
CCATCACAGCCCTCTGCACCATACCATAACACACCCCCTACCATCACAGCCCTCTGCACCATACCATAACACACCCCCTACCATCCCAACCCTCTGCACCATACCATAACACACCCCCTACCATCCCAACACTCTGCACCATACCATAACACACCCCCTACCATCACAGCCCTCTGCACCATACCATAACACACCCCCTACCATCACAACCCTCTGCACCATACCATAACACCCCCCCTACCATCACAACCCTCTGCACCATACCATAACACCCCCCTACCATCACAACCCTCTGCACCATACCATAACACCCCCCCTACCATCACAGCCCTCTGCACCATACCATAACACACCCCCTACCATCACAACCCTCTGCACTATACCATAACACACCCCCTACCCTCACAACCCTCTGCACCATACCATAACACACCCCCTACCATCACAACCCTCTGCACCATACCATAACACACCCCCTACCATCCCAACCCTCTGCACCATACCATAACACCCCCCTACCATCACAACCCTCTGCACCATACCATTACACACCCCCTACCATCACAACCCTCTGCACCATACCATAACACACCCCCTACCATCACAACCCTCTGCACCATACCATAACACACCCCCTACCATCACAACCCTCTGCACCATACCATAACACACCCCCTACCCTCACAACCCTCTGCACCATACCATAACACACCCCCTACCCTCACAACCCTCTGCACCATACCATAACACACCCCCTACCATCACAACCCTCTGCACTATACCATAACACCCCCCTACCATCCCAACCCTCTGCACCATACCATAACACACCCCCTACCATCACAACCCTCTGCACCATACCATAACACCCCCCCTACCATCCCAACCCTCTGCACCATACCATAACACACCCCCTACCATCACAACCCTCTGCACCATACCATAACACCCCCCTACCATCACAACCCTCTGCACCATACCATAACACCCCCCCCTACCATCACAACCCTCTGCACCATACCATAACACCCCCCTACCATCACAACCCTCTGCACCATACCATAACACACCCCCTACCATCACAACCCTCTGCACCATACCATAACACACCCCCTACCATCACAACCCTCTGCACCATACCATAACACACCCCCCTACCATCACAACCCTCTGCACCATACCATAACACCCCCTACCATCACAACCCTCTGCACCATACCATAACACCCCCCCTACCATCACAACCCTCTGCACCATACCATAACACCCCCCTACCATCACAACCCTCTGCACCATACCATAACACACCCCCTACCATCACAGCCCTCTGCACCATACCATAACACACCCCCTACCATCACAACCCTCTGCACCATACCATAACACACCCCCTACCATCACAACCCTCTGCACCATACCACACCCCCCTACCATCACAACCCTCTGCACCATACCATAACACCCCCTACCATCACAACCCTCTGCACCATACCATAACACCCCCCTACCATCACAACCCTCTGCACCATACCATAACACACCCCCTACCATCACAGCCCTCTGCACCATACCATAACACACCCCCTACCATCACAACCCTCTGCACCATACCATAACACACCCCCTACCATCACAACCCTCTGCACCATACCACACCCCCCTACCATCACAACCCTCTGCACCATACCACACCCCCCCTACCATCCCAACCCTCTGCACCATACCATAACACACCCCCTACCATCACAACCCTCTGCACCATACCATAACACACCCCCTACCATCACAACCCTCTGCACCATACCATAACACCCCCCCTACCATCACAACCCTCTGCACCATAACACCCCCCCTACCATCACAACCCTCTGCACCATACCATAACACACTCCCTACCATCACAACCCTCTGCACCATACCATAACACACCCCCTACCATCACAACCCTCTGCACCATACCATAACACACCCCCTACCATCACAACCCTCTGCACCATACCATAACACACCCCCCTACCATCACAACCCTCTGCACCATACCATAACACCCCCCTACCATCACAACCCTCTGCTCCATACCATAACACACCCCCTACCATCACAGCCCTCTGCACCACACCATAACACCCCCCCTACCATCACAGCCCTCTGCACCATACCATAACACACCCCCTACCATCACAACCCTCTGCACCACACCATAACACACCCCCTACCATCACAACCCTCTGCACCATACCATAACACACCCCCTACCATCACAACCCTCTGCACCATACCATAACACCCCCCCCTACCATCACAACCCTCTGCACCATACCATAACACACCCCCTACCATCCCAACACTCTGCACCATACCATAACACACCCCCTACCATCACAGCCCTCTGCACCATACCATAACACACCCCCTACCATCACAGCCCTCTGCACCATACCATAACACACCCCCTACCATCACAACCCTCTGCACCATACCATAACACCCCCCTACCATCACAACCCTCTGCACCATACCATAACACACCCCCCTACCATCACAACCCTCTGCACCATACCATAACACCCCCCTACCATCACAACCCTCTGCACCATACCATAACACACCCCCTACCATCACAACCCTCTGCACCATACCATAACACACCCCCCTACCATCCCAACCCTCTGCACCATACCATAACACACCCCCTACCATCACAACCCTCTGCACCATACCATAACACCCCCCTACCATCACAACCCTCTGCACCATACCATAACACACCCCCCTACCATCACAACCCTCTGCACCATACCATAACACCCCCTACCATCACAACCCTCTGCACCATACCATAACACACCCCCTACCATCACAACCCTCTGCACCATACCATAACACACCCCCCTACCATCACAACCCTCTGCACCATACCATAACACACCCCCTACCATCACAACCCTCTGCACCATACCATAACACCCCCCCTACCATCCCAACCCTCTGCACCATACCATAACACACCCCCTACCATCACAACCCTCTGCACCATACCATAACACACCCCCTACCATCACAACCCTCTGCACCATACCATAACACCCCCCTACCATCACAACCCTCTGCACCATACCATAACACCCCCCCTACCATCCCATCCCTCTGCACCATACCCCCCCTACCTCAGGTCGTACAGGGTCCTCTATGCCCACCACAGTGAGGCAGGTCAGCTGAGTAACGATGTCTGCCTCGTTGTCCCAGTCTGGCTCGGGATTAGACGGAATGTCTCGGAATGCGATACAGATCGTCCTTAACCCTTCACACGCCATCGGCTCTATCACCTGTTTCATCACAATACATTTGGTAACATTCATATAAAGTGTGTGTGTGTGTGTGTGTGTGTGTGTGTGTGTGTGTGTGTGTGTGTCACCTGTTTCACCATCTCGTCCCTGTCTCTGGGTCTGAAATTACGTGGCTCTCCATGAACGTCCATGATATTCGAACACCTGGGTGAAAGAGAGAGCGGGAGGTAGAATTAGTGATATTGTTTAGAAGGATTGGTTAGTGATATGGTTTAGAAGGATTGGTTTTGTTTCCCCCTCACTTCTTCAGTAGTATCTCAGAGGCTCCTTTACTGAACAGTCTGAAGGATCCGTCTGGTTGCTGGACCACCGTGGACATGGATTTACGCACCGAGTTAAAGGTATACACCTGGAGGGGTGGGGGGAGAGGAGGGAGAGAGAGGGGGAGAGGAGGGGTGAGGAGGGAGAGAACGGGGAAGGGGGAGAGGAGGGGGAGGAAGGAGAGAGAGGGGGGGAAGGAGAGAGAGGGGGAGAGAGATAGGGAGAGAGAGGGGGATAGGAGGGAGAGAGAGGGGGAGGGGGGGAGAGGAAGGAGAGAGAGGGGGATAGGAGGGGGAGGAGGGAGAGAGAGGGGGAGAGGAGGGAGAGAGAGGGGGAGAGGAGGGAGAGAGAGGGGGAGAGAAGGGAGAGGAGGGAGAGAGAGGGGGAGAGAAGGGAGAGGAGGGAGAGAGAGGGGGAGAGGAGGGAGAGAGAGGGGGAGAGGAGGGAGAGAGAGGGAGAGAGGGGGAGAGGAGGGAGAGAGAGGGGGAGAGGAGGGAGGAGGAGGGAGAGAGAGGGGGAGAGGAGGGAGAGAGAGGGAGAGAGGGGGGAGAGGAGGGAGAGAGAGGGGGAGAGGAGGGAGAGAGAGGGGGAGAGGAGGGAGAGAGAGGGGGGAGAGGAGGGAGGGAGAGGGGGGAGGGGAGAGGAGGGAGAGAGAGGGGGAGAGAGGGGGGAGAGGAGGGAGAGAACGGGGGAGAGGGGGAGAGGAGGGGGAGGAGGGAGAGAGAGGGGGAGAGAGGGGAGAGAGATAGGGAGAGAGAGGGGGAGAGGAGGGGGAGGAGGGAGAGGGAGGAGGGAGAGAGAAGGGGAGGAGGGAGAGAGAGGGGGAGAGGAGGGAGAGAGAGGGGGAGAGGAGGGAGGAGGAGGGAGAGAGAGGGGGAGAGAGGGGGAGAGGAGGGAGGAGGAGGGAGAGAGAGGGGGAGAGGAGGGAGAGAGAGGGGGAGAGTGATTTCACTGAGACAGTGTGTAATGAACTTTACATATTCTATAGTAACATCTAAAGTAGACTACTGTAAAACACTCTCCATCTAGACTACTGTAACTCTCCATCTAGACTACTGTAACACTCCATCTAGACTACTGTAACACTCCATCTAGACTACTGTAACACTCCATCTAGACTACTGTAACACTCCATCTAGACTACTGTAACACTCTCCATCTAGACTACTGTAACACTCCATCTAGACTACTGTAACACTCTCCATCTAGACTACTGTAACACTCTCCATCTAGACTACTGTAACACTCCATCTAGACTACTGTAACACTCCATCTAGACTACTGTAACACTCCATCTAGACTACTGTAACACTCTCCATCTAGACTACTGTAACACTCCATCTAGACTACTGTAACACTCCATCTAGACTACTGTAACACTCTCCATCTAGACTACTGTAACACTCTCCATCTAGACTACTGTAACACTCTCCATCTAGACTACTGTAACACTCCATCTAGACTACTGTAACACTCCATCTAGACTACTGTAACACTCCATCTAGACTACTGTAACACTCCATCTAGACTACTGTAACACTCTCCATCTAGACTACTGTAACACTCTCCATCTAGACTACTGTAACACTCTCCATCTAGACTACTGTAACACTCCATCTAGACTACTGTAACACTCCATCTAGACTACTGTAACACTCCATCTAGACTACTGTAACACTCCCCATCTAGACTACTGTAACACTCCATCTAGACTACTGTAACACTCTCCATCTAGACTACTGTAACACTCCATCTAGACTACTGTAACACTCCATCTAGACTACTGTAACACTCTCCATCTAGACTACTGTAACACTCCATCTAGACTACTGTAACACTCCATCTAGACTACTGTAACACTCCATCTAGACTACTGTAACACTCCATCTAGGAGACTGTAACACTCTCCATCTAGACTACTGTAACACTCCATCTAGACTACTGTAACACTCTCCATCTAGACTACTGTAACACTCTCCATCTAGACTACTGTAACACTCCATCTAGACTACTGTAACACTCCATCTAGACTACTGTAACACTCCATCTAGACTACTGTAACACTCCCCATCTAGACTAGTTTAACACTCCATCTAGACTACTGTAACACTCTCCATCTAGACTACTGTAACACTCCATCTAGACTACTGTAACACTCCATCTAGACTACTGTAACACTCCATCTAGACTACTGTAACACTCCCCATCTAGACTACTGTAACACTCCCCATCTAGACTACTGTAACACTCCATCTAGACTACTGTAACACTCCATCTAGACTACTGTAAAACTCTCCATCTAGACTACTGTAACACTCCATCTAGACTACTGTAACACTCCATCCAGACTACTGTAACACTCCATCTAGACTACCGTAAAACTCCATCTAGACTACTGTAACACTCCATCTAGACTACTGTAACACTCCATCTAGACTACCGTAAAACTCCATCTAGACTACTGTAACACTCCCCATCTAGACTACTGTAACACTCCCCATCTAGACTACTGTAACACTCCATCTAGACTACTGTAACACTCCATCTAGACTACTGTAAAACTCTCCATCTAGACTACTGTAACACTCCATCTAGACTACTGTAACACTCCATCTAGACTACTGTAAAACTCTCCATCTAGACTACTGTAACACTCTCCATCTAGACTACTGTAACACTCCATCTAGACTACTGTAACACTCCATCTAGACTACTGTAACACTCCCCATCTAGACTACTGTAACACTCCATCTAGACTACTGTAACACTCCATCTAGACTACTGTAACACTCCATCTAGACTACTGTAACACTCCATCTAGACTACTGTAACACTCCATCTAGACTACTGTAACACTCCATCTAGACCACCGTAACACTCCATCTAGACTACTGTAACACTCCATCTAGACTACTGTAACACTCCATCTAGACTACTGTAACACTCCATCTAGACTACTGTAACAATCCATCTAGACTACTGTAACACTCCATCTAGACTACTGTAACTCTCCATCTAGACTACTGTAACACTCTCCATATAGACTACTGTAACACTCCATCTAGACTACTGTAACACTCCATCTAGACTACTGTAACACTCTCCATCTAGACTACTGTAACACTCCATCTAGACTACTGTAACACTCTCCATCTAGACTACTGTAACACTCCATCTAGACTACTGTAACACTCTCCATCTAGACTACTGTAACACTCCATCTAGACTACTGTAACACTCCCCATCTAGACTACTGTAACACTCCCCATCTAGACTACTGTAACACTCCATCTAGACTACTGTAACACTCTCCATCTAGACTACTGTAACACTCCATCTAGACTACTGTAACACTCCATCTAGACTACTGTAACACTCTCCATCTAGACTACTGTAACACTCCATCTAGACTACTGTAACACTCTCCATCTAGACTACTGTAACACTCCATCTAGACTACTGTAACACTCTCCATCTAGACTACTGTAACACTCCATCTAGACTACTGTAACACTCCATCTAGACTACTGTAACACTCCATCTAGACTACTGTAACACTCTCCATCTAGACTACTGTAACACTCTCCATCTAGACTACTGTAACACTCCATCTAGACTACTGTAACACTCTCCATCTAGACTACTGTAACACTCCATCTAGACTACTGTAACACTCCATCTAGACTACTGTAACACTCCCCATCTAGACTAGTTTAACACTCCATCTAGACTACTGTAACACTCTCCATCTAGACTACTGTAACACTCCATCTAGACTACTGTAACACTCCATCTAGACTACTGTAACACTCCATCTAGACTACTGTAACACTCCCCATCTAGACTACTGTAACACTCCAAATCTAGACTACTGTAACACTCCATCTAGACTACTGTAACACTCCATCTAGACTACTGTAAAACTCTCCATCTAGACTACTGTAACACTCCATCTAGACTACTGTAACACTCCATCCAGACTACTGTAACACTCCATCTAGACTACCGTAACACTCCATCTAGACTACTGTAACACTCCATCTAGACTACTGTAACACTCCATCTAGACTACTGTAACACTCTCCATCTAGACTACTGTAACACTCCATCTAGACTACTGTAACACTCCATCTAGACTACTGTAACACTCTCCATCTAGACTACTGTAACACTCTCCATCTAGACTACTGTAACACTCTCCATCTAGACTACTGTAACACTCCATCTAGACTACTGTAACACTCCATCTAGACTACTGTAACACTCTCCATCTAGACTACTGTAACACTCCATCTAGACTACTGTAACACTCTCCATCTAGACTACTGTAACACTCCATCTAGACTACTGTAACACTCTCCATCTAGACTACTGTAACACTCCATCTAGACTACTGTAACACTCCATCTAGACTACTGTAACACTCCATCTAGACTACTGTAACACTCTCCATCTAGACTACTGTAACACTCCATCTAGACTACTGTAACACTCCATCTAGACTACTGTAACACTCCATCTAGACTACTGTAACACTCCATCTAGACTACTGTAACACTCCATCTAGACTACTGTAACACTCCATCTAGACTACTGTAACACTCCATCTAGACTACTGTAACTCTCCATCTAGACTACTGTAACACTCCATCTAGACTACCGTAACACTCCATCTAGACTACTGTAACACTCCATCCAGACTACTGTAACACTCCATCTAGACTACTGTAACACTCCCCATCTAGACTACTGTAACACTCCATCTAGACTACTGTAACACTCCATCTAGACTACTGTAACACTCCATCCAGACTACTGTAACACTCTCCATCTAGACTACTGTAACACTCCATCCAGACTACTGTAACACTCCATCTAGACTACTGTAACACTCCCCATCTAGACTACTGTAAGACTCCATCTAGACTACTGTAACACTCCATCTAGACTACTGTAACTCTCCATCTAGACTACTGTAACACTCCATCCAGACTACTGTAACACTCCATCTAGACTACTGTAACACTCTCCATCTAGACTACTGTAACACTCCCCATCTAGACTACTGTAACACTCTCCATCTAGACTACTGTAACTCTCCATCTAGACTACTGTAACACTCCATCTAGACTACCGTAACACTCCATCTAGACTACTGTAACACTCCAGCTAGACTACTGTAACACTCCCCATCTAGACTACTGTAACACTCCCCATCTAGACTACTGTAACTCTCCATCTAGACTACTGTAACACTCCATCTAGACTACCGTAACACTCCATCTAGACTACTGTAACACTCCATCTAGACTACCGTAACACTCTCCATCTAGACTACTGTAACACTCCATCTAGACTACTGTAACACTCCATCTAGACTACTGTAACACTCCATCTAGACTACTGTAACACTCCATCCAGACTACTGTAACACTCCATCTAGACTACTGTAACACTCCCCATCTAGACTACTGTAACACTCCCCATCTAGACTACCGTAACACTCCATCTAGACTACTGTAACACTCCATCTAGACTACTGTAACACTCCATCTAGACTACTGTAACACTCCATCTAGACTACTGTAACACTCCATCTAGACTACTGTAACACTCCATCTAGACTACTGTAACACTCCCCATCTAGACTACTGTAACTCTCCATCTAGACTACTGTAACACTCCATCTAGACTACTGTAACACTCCATCTAGACTACTGTAACACTCCATCTAGACTACTGTAACACTCCATCTAGACTACTGTAACACTCCCCATCTAGACTACCGTAACACTCCATCTAGACTACCGTAACACTCCATCTAGACTACTGTAACACTCCATCTAGACTACTGTAACACTCCATCTAGACTACTGTAACACTCCATCTAGACTACTGTAACACTCCATCTAGACTACTGTAACACTCCATCTAGACTACTGTAACACTCCATCTAGACTACTGTAACACTCCCCATCTAGACTACTGTAACACTCTCCATCTAGACTACCGTAACACTCCATCTAGACTACTGTAACACTCCATCTAGACTACTGTAACACTCCATCTAGACTACTGTAACACTCCATCTAGACTACTGTAACACTCCCCATCTAGACTACTGTAACACTCCATCCAGACTACTGTAACACTCCCCATCTAGACTACTGTAACACTCCATCCAGACTACTGTAACACTCCCCATCTAGACTACTGTAACACTCCATCTAGACTACTGTAACACTCCCCATCTAGACTACTGTAACACTCCATCTAGACTACTGTAACACTCCATCTAGACTACTGTAACACTCCATCTAGACTACTGTAACTCTCCATCTAGACTACTGTAACACTCTCCATATAGACTACTGTAACACTCCATCTAGACTACTGTAACACTCCATCTAGACTACTGTAACACTCCATCTAGACTACTGTAACTCTCCATCTAGACTACTGTAACACTCTCCATATAGACTACTGTAACACTCCATCTAGACTACTGTAACACTCCATCTAGACTACTGTTACTGTAACACTCCCCATCTAGACTACTGTAACACTCCATCTAGACTACTGTAACACTCCCCATCTAGACTACCGTAACACTCCATCTAGACTACCGTAACACTCCATCTAGACTACTGTAACACTCCATCTAGACTACTGTAACACTCCATCTAGACTACTGTAACACTCCATCTAGACTACTGTAACACTCCATCTAGACTACTGTAACACTCCATCTAGACTACTGTAACACTCCCCATCTAGACTACTGTAACACTCTCCATCTAGACTACCGTAACACTCCATCCAGACTACTGTAACACTCCATCTAGACTACTGTAACACTCCATCTAGACTACTGTAACACTCCATCTAGACTACTGTAACACTCCCCATCTAGACTACTGTAACACTCCATCCAGACTACTGTAACACTCCCCATCTAGACTACTGTAACACTCCATCTAGACTACTGTAACACTCCATCTAGACTACTGTAACTCTCCATCTAGACTACTGTAACACTCCATCTAGACTACTGTAACACTCCATCTAGACTACTGTAACACTCCATCTAGACTACTGTAACTCTCCATCTAGACTACTGTAACACTCTCCATATAGACTACTGTAACACTCCATCTAGACTACTGTAACACTCTCCATATAGACTACTGTAACACTCCATCTAGACTACTGTAACACTCCATCTAGACTACTGTTACTGTAACACTCCCCATCTAGACTACTGTAACACTCCATCTAGACTACTGTAACACTCCCCATCTAGACTACTGTAACACTCCATCTAGACTACTGTAACACTCCATCCAGACTACTGTAACACTCCCCATCTAGACTACTGTAACACTCCATCTAGACTACTGTAACACTCCCCATCTAGACTACTGTAACACTCCATCTAGACTACTGTAACACTCCATCTAGACTACTGTAACACTCCATCTAGACTACTGTAACACTCCATCTAGACTACTGTTACTGTAACTCTCCATCTAGACTACTGTAACACTCCATCCAGACTACTGTAACACTCCATCCAGACTACTGTAACACTCCATCTAGACTACTGTAACACTCCATCTAGACTACTGTAACACTCCATCTAGACTACTGTAACACTCCATATAGACTACTGTAACACTCCATCTAGACTACTGTAACACTCCCCATCTAGACTACTGTAACACTCCCCATCTAGACTACTGTAACACTCCATCTAGACTACTGTAACACTCCATCCAGACTACTGTAACACTCCATCTAGACTACTGTAACACTCCATCTAGACTACTGTAACACTCCCCATCTAGACTACTGTAACACTCTCCATCTAGACTACTGTAACACTCTCCATCTAGACTACTGTAACACTCCATCTAGACTCCTGTAACACTCCATCTAGACTACTGTAACACTCCATCTAGACTACTGTAACACTCCATCCAGACTACTGTAACACTCCATCTAGACTACTGTAACACTCCATCTAGACTACTGTAACACTCCCCATCTAGACTACTGTAACACTCTCCATCTAGACTACTGTAACACTCTCCATCTAGACTACTGTAACACTCCATCCAGACTACTGTAACACTCCATCTAGACTACTGTAACACTCTCCATCTAGACTACTGTAACACTCCATCTAGACTACTGTAACACTCCCCATCTAGACTACTGTAACACTCTCCATCTAGACTACTGTAACACTCTCCATCTAGACTACTGTAACACTCCATCTAGACTACTGTAACACTCCATCTAGACTACTGTAACACTCCATCTAGACTACTGTAACACTCCCCATCTAGACTACTGTAACACTCCATCTAGACTACTGTAACACTCCATCTAGACTACTGTAACACTCCATCTAGACTACTGTAACACTCCATCTAGACTACTGTAACACTCTCCATCTAGACTACTGTAACACTCTCCATCTAGACTACTGTAACACTCCATCCAGACTACTGTAACTCTCCATCTATACAGTAGAATGTATATATACAGTAAAAGGATGTAATAACCTGCCTTGTATAGTTGTGTTCTGGTGCCTCCAGGCCAATTCAGAAAGCTGATTGAGGACCTTATTACTGATGAATGTGTTTGTTTTTTATGACCGTGTTTTTCTTTCTACTTGCATTTTGTATTTATTATATATTGATGTATGTATTTCTGTAATTTATGGAGTTCAGGGGTCATCTTTAAAAGAGACCTTGGTCTCAGCATGACTCCCTGATCAAATAAAGGACCTTGGTCTCATTATGACTCCCTGATCAAATAAAGGACCTTGGTCTCAGCATGACTCCCTGATCAAATAAAGGACCTTGGTCTCATTATGACTCCCTG
>NC_059221.1:50416183-50591183 GCF_020615455.1 Coregonus clupeaformis | reverse complement strand
AAGGGAAACAGTAGAGGCCCATTAAAGGGAACAGTAGAGGCCCATTAAAGGAAACAGTAGAGGCCCATTAAAGGGAAACAGTAGAGGCCCATGAAAGGGAACAGTAGAGGCCCATTAAAGGAAACAGTAGAGGCCCATTAAAGGGAAACAGTAGAGGCCCATTAAAGGAAACAGTAGAGGCCCATTAAAGGGAAACAGTAGAGGCCCATTAAAGGAAACAGTAGAGGCCCATTAAAGGGAACAGTAGAGGCCCATTAAAGGAAACAGTAGAGGCCCATTAAAGGAAACAGTAGAGGCCCATTAAAGGGAACAGTAGAGGCCCATTAAAGGAAACAGTAGAGGCCCATTAAAGGAAACAGTAGAGGCCCATTAAAGGAAAGAGTAGAGGCCCATTAAAGGAAACAGTAGAGGCCCATTAAAGGGAAACAGTAGAGGCCCATTAAAGGAAACAGTAGAGGCCCATTAAAGGAAACAGTAGAGGCCCATTAAAGGAAACAGTAGAGGCCCATTAAAGGGAAACAGTAGAGGTGTAACGTAAACTTTAGACAGGTTCTGGGCCCATTAAAGGGAACAGTAGAGGTGTAACGTAAACTTTAGACAGGTTCTGGGCCCATTAAAGGGAACAGTAGAGGCCCATTAAAGGGAACAGTAGAGGCCCATTAAAGGGAAACAGTAGAGGCCCATTAAAGGAAACAGTAGAGGCCCATTAAAGGGAAACAGTAGAGGCCCATTAAAGGGAACAGTAGAGGCCCATTAAAGGAAACAGTAGAGGCCCATTAAAGGGAAACAGTAGAGGCCCATTAAAGGGAACAGTAGAGGCCCATTAAAGGAAACAGTAGAGGCCCATTAAAGGGAAACAGTAGAGGCCCATTAAAGGAAACAGTAGAGGCCCATTAAAGGGAAACAGTAGAGGCCCATTAAAGGAAACAGTAGAGGCCCATTAAAGGGAAACAGTAGAGGCCCATTAAAGGAAACAGTAGAGGCCCATTAAAGGGAAACAGTAGAGGCCCATTAAAGGAAACAGTAGAGGCCCATTAAAGGAAACAGTAGAGGCCCATTAAAGGGAAACAGTAGAGGCCCATTAAAGGAAACAGTAGAGGCCCATTAAAGGAAACAGTAGAGGCCCATTAAAGGAAACAGTAGAGGCAGTTAAAGGGAAACAGTAGAGGCCCATTAAAGGAAACAGTAGAGGCCCATTAAAGGGAAACAGTAGAGGCCCATTAAAGGAAACAGTAGAGGCCCATTAAAGGAAACAGTAGAGGCCCATTAAAGGAAACAGTAGAGGCCCATTAAAGGAAACAGTAGAGGCCCATTAAGGGAAACAGTAGAGGCCCATTAAAGGGAAACAGTAGAGGCCCATTAAAGGGAAACAGTAGAGGCCCATTAAAGGGAAACAGTAGAGGCCCATTAAAGGGAAACAGTAGAGGCCCATTAAAGGAAACAGTAGAGGTGTAACGTAAACTTTAGACAGGTTCTGGGCCCATTAAAGGAAACAGTAGAGGCCCATTAAAGGGAAACAGTAGAGGCCCATTAAAGGAAACAGTAGAGGTGTAACGTAAACTTTAGACAGGTTCTGGGCCCATTAAAGGAAACAGTAGAGGTGTAACGTAAACTTTAGACAGGTTCTGGGCCCATTAAGGGAACAGTAGAGGCCCATTAAAGGAAACAGTAGAGGCAGTTAAAGGGAAACAGTAGAGGCAGTTAAAGGGAAACAGTAGAGGCCCATTAAAGGGAACAGTAGAGGCAGTTAAAGAACAAGCAAACTTTAGACAGGTTCTGGGCCCATTAAAGGGAACAGTAGAGGTGTAACGTAAACTTTAGACAGGTTCTGGGCCCATTAAAGGGAAACAGTAGAGGTGTAACGTAAACTTTAGACAGGTTCTGGGCCCATTAAGGGAACAGTAGAGGCCCATTAAAGGAAACAGTAGAGGCAGTTAAAGGGAAACAGTAGAGGCAGTTAAAGGGAAACAGTAGAGGCCCATTAAAGGAAACAGTAGAGGCCCATTAAAGGAAACAGTAGAGGCCCATTAAAGGAAACAGTAGAGGCCCATTAAAGGGAAACAGTAGAGGCCCATTAAAGGGAAACAGTAGAGGCCCATTAAAGGAAACAGTAGAGGCCCATTAAAGGGAAACAGTAGAGGCCCATTAAAGGAAACAGTAGAGGCCCATTAAAGGAAACAGTAGAGGCAGTTAAAGGGAAACAGTAGAGGCCCATTAAAGGAAACAGTAGAGGCCCATTAAAGGGAAACAGTAGAGGCCCATTAAAGGAAACAGTAGAGGCCCATTAAAGGAAACAGTAGAGGCCCATTAAAGGAAACAGTAGAGGCCCATTAAAGGGAAACAGTAGAGGCCCATTAAAGGAAACAGTAGAGGCCCATTAAAGGAAACAGTAGAGGCCAGTTAAAGGGAAACAGTAGAGGCCCATTAAAGGGAAACAGTAGAGGCCCATTAAAGGAAACAGTAGAGGCCCATTAAAGGAAACAGTAGAGGCAGTTAAAGGGAAACAGTAGAGGCCCATTAAAGGAAACAGTAGAGGCCCATTAAAGGAAACAGTAGAGGCCCATTAAAGGAAACAGTAGAGGCCCATTAAAGGAAACAGTAGAGGCAGTTAAAGGGAAACAGTAGAGGCCCATTAAAGGGAACAGTAGAGGCAGTTAAAGAACGAGCAGCATCTATTAAAGCTTGGAGGATTGCTTTTGCTTGTTTGACACACAACACACATTATTAACAAGAGGACACCAAAATGACTTCTTAGGTCTGTTACTTCCACTAGAGAGCTTTCTGAAATACAGCCGTGCTTTCACAGAGATTCAGCTGACCAAGTTCACAAGATACTGTACTTCTGATGGCATATTTTAGGAATAGAAATTACTTTACTTAAAAGACAGCTACCAATAAACTGCCTGGATCTCAAACCAGCAAAGCCTCTCCAAACAAACAAACTGAAAACAAAAGGACATTATTGCAGGGCTTTACATAATGAACATCTGGATTATTGTTGCATGAATAAACTCACTGATGGTCAAACTCAACTCATACCATTCAGGACAATCGACCACACCCCAAACATTTCTTCAAGACAGCACGGCCACAAAATGGTTGCTCACAGAAATAAACCAACAGCACCGTACAGCCTATACACCACGTGTCCAGCTCGTTCCCCGGAGGGCCGATTGTCTGCGGGGTTTCACTCCTCCCTTGTACTTGATTGATTAAGGTCACTGATTCATAACGATGCCCCCTCACCTGGTTGTCTAGGTCTTAATTGAAAGGAAAAACCAAAAACCAGCAGACACTAGGCCCTCCATGGAATGTGTTTGACACCCCTGCTATACACTCAAAGGATCTTCCAGGTACACAGCTCTCACCTGAACATGAGCAAGGGGTGCTTTTATACATTTCCTGCATGTCCTAAAGGTGCCCAGGGAAACACTAACCCTCCTACACACTGCAGTGATATGACCATAAACGTTGCACCTGAAAGAGCGCAGTGGATTCGCCACAAACGCTCTAACAGGATAACTGATATATCCTAACATGACCTTGTCAGGTAAAGACTGAGTCAAAACTCAAAAGGACTGACAGTGACTCCTCTGATTCATCAAGCTCACCACCGGGTCTGCGTCAACCAAACGGCGTGCGTCACAAACGCCAGGAATCTTCAACTTCAATTGCTCCACCTTCACACTACCCCAGAAATCTTTCTTTGATGATATGATATGTGACTTGAAGACCTTTCTGATTGTCTGAGAAGAGCAAGCCACTATCTGGGTATGTTGCGGCCGGCTATGACAGAGCCTGGATTCGAACCAGGATCTCTAGTGGCACGGCTAGCACTGCGATGCAGTGCCTTAGACCACTGCGCCACTCGGGAGGTTAAATACTAAATACAACACATTTAGGATGCTTAAGACAGAAGCTTATACTAAATAAAACAAATGATTTGAACAACAGTGCAGAAAGTGTGTTTTCACAAAAAAAATTCAAAATATTATGTCTTCAACAGGATTTGACCTCATACCCTCACATCCATGAATGTTCCATAGTTCTCTATCCTACCTGCTAAGCCACTGGTCAGGTGAAAGTTTGTGTACAAAATCCTAACTATATTCATAAGTACGGTGTCCAGTAGAGGTCGCTGTTTGAAAGCAGCTTGGAATCAAAGAGAGCACCCGAACCACGGCGAAATCAGTGGGATCTCGCATTTTGCAACACAAGTTTTGAAAAAGCACGTGATCAAACGAAGCTTCGGACATCATTGATGACGTACTTCTGATAAGTGATACAAGCATCCGCACACTGCTTCGAAGTTAGCTGCTTAGCGATTTCGACGCATGCCTCAGAGCTCTTCTGGTATCAAAACGTAACATCACAACATAAGAGGATAGGAAGAGGACTACCTCATCACTTGTTTTGTTGATATCAGCCGCTAATGGCAGCGAAATGCTAACTCAGTCAAACAGCTATTTGGAGTCTAGCGATCTGTTACCTTTGGTACTTGTAGTGTTAATGGTCATGTTAATAACTGTTGTATGTTATTGGATTTGCGTATTGTCATTGATTATTGCCATTAACAGCCGATTTAGTTATGTATGTCCATTGCTGTTATTATTTGCACCTTTCGGTCTCCTGAATCTAGACTCTTAAACTGAACTGCATCTCTGCCTGCTCTGTAGTCCTGCAGTCAAATGACCCGGTGACCTCATGGATGGAATGTCATATTTTTCATCATTATTAAACTATTATATATTATTTGTTTTTTTTAACGACGAAAATCCAAGCGTATTTCTTTTATTTTTTTCATAAATTTCAACTCAATATCTGACACAGTACAGGTGTCTTATTTTCTGTAAGCCCGTAACCATGTGTGTGAGGTGTATACTTTTGTTTCAAAGTAAATTTGTTTAAGACCAAGAAACCCTCTGTGACCCTGATTTAGCCCGCTGCTGTAAAAGGTTAACTGGAGTCCCACAGTAGATGGGCATCACCATAACCCTTATCTAAATCTCAATCAGTCACACAATCTTCTTCAGTTACAAGATTGTGACTGGCTAGGAACCAACATTTCTCATGCAGGAAACGTATAAAAGCAACCCTGGGTCATGTTCAGGTGAGATCTTTGTACCTGGAAGGTCCTTGGTGTGTGTATAGGCTGTACGGTGCTGTTGGTTTATTTCTGCGAGCAACCATTTTGTGGCTGAGCAACCATTTTGTGGCTGAGCAACCATTTTGTGGCTGAGCAACCATTTTGTGGCCATGCTGTCTTGAAGACATGTTCGGGGTGTGGTCGATGGTCCTGTATGGTATTTGTTCCGTTTGACCGCCAATCTTCAAGCTGTTCATTATGTCCCGGAGGTTTATAGGGCCCTCCAATTAGCTATTTCAGTAAAGTCATTTGTATTTCTAGAATATCTATTGTTTATGTAAATGCAGTGGTTAACTTTATTTTTCGACCATCAGAAGTACAGTATTGTTTGTTACAAGTTGTGAACTTGGTCAGCTGAATCTCTGTGAAAGCACGGTTGTATTTCAGAAAGCTCTCTAGTGGAAGTAACAGACCTAAGAAGTCATTTTGGTGTCCTCTTGTTAATAATGTGTGTTGTGTGTCAAACAAGCAAAAGCAATCCTCCAAGCTTTAATAGATGCTGCTCGTTCTTTAACTGCCTCTACTGTTTCCCTTTAATGGGCCTCTACTGTTTCCTTTAATGGGCCTCTACTGTTTCCTTTAATGGGCCTCTACTGTTTCCTTTAATGGGCCTCTACTGTTTCCCTTTAATGGGCCTCTACTGTTTCCTTTAATGGGCCTCTACTGTTTCCTTTAATGGGCCTCTACTGTTTCCTTTAATGGGCCTCTACTGTTTCCCTTTAATGGGCCTCTACTGTTTCCTTTAATGGGCCTCTACTGTTTCCTTTAATGGGCCTCTACTGTTTCCTTTAATGGGCCTCTACTGTTTCCCTTTAATGGGCCTCTACTGTTTCCTTTAATGGGCCTCTACTGTTTCCTTTAATGGGCCTCTACTGTTTCCTTTAATGGGCCTCTACTGTTTCCTTTAATGGGCCTCTACTGTTTCCTTTAATGGGCCTCTACTGTTTCCTTTAATGGGCCTCTACTGTTTCCTTTTAATGGGCCTCTACTGTTTCCTTTAATGGGCCTCTACTGTTTCCTTTAATGGGCCTCTACTGTTTCCCTTTAACTGCCTCTACTGTTTCCTTTAATGGGCCTCTACTGTTTCCTTTAATGGGCCTCTACTGTTTCCCTTTAATGGGCCTCTACTGTTCCCTTTAATGGGCCTCTACTGTTTCCTTTAATGGGCCTCTACTGTTTCCTTTAATGGGCCCAGAACCTGTCTAAAGTTTACATGTTACAATTGTAATAAAATGTCTCTATGTTTGCTAAGGTGTCTGGTCCGTTGTATTGCTCAGAACTGTTGACCCAACTCAATAGGTGGCCTGTCACGAACTGTGTGTCTAATGTTCTGGTTGAGGTGTTCCCCTCATTAAACTAACTGGTGTAGTGTCTAATGTTCTGGTTGAGGTGTTCCCCTCATTAAACTAACTGGTGTAGTGTCTAATGTTCTGGTTGAGGTGTTCCCCTCATTAAACAGTAACTGGTGTAGTGTCTTATGTTCTGGTTGAGGTGTTCCCCTCATTAAACTAACTGGTGTAGTGTCTAATGTTCTGGTTGAGGTGTTCCCCTCATTACACAGTAACTGGTGTAGTGTCTTATGTTCTGGTTGAGGTGTTCCCCTCATTAAACTAACTGGTGTAGTGTCTAATGTTCTGGTTGAGGTGTTCCCCTCATTAAACAGTAACTGGTGTAGTGTCTTATGTTCTGGTTGAGGTGTTCCCCTCATTAAACTAACTGGTAGAGTGTCTAATGTTCTGGTTGAGGTGTTCCCCTCATTAAACTAACTGGTGTAGTGTCTAATGTTCTGGTTGAGGTGTTCCCCTCATTACACAGTAACTGGTGTAGTGTCTTATGTTCTGGTTGAGGTGTTCCCCTCATTAAACAGTAACTGGTGTAGTGTCTAATGTTCTGGTTGAGGTGTTCCCCTCATTAAACAGTAACTGGTGTAGTGTCTAATGTTCTGGTTGAGGTGTTCCCCTCAGTAAACAGTAACTGGTGTAGTGTCTAATGTTCTGGTTGAGGTGTTCCCCTCATTAAACTAACTGGTAGAGTGTCTAATGTTCTGGTTGAGGTGTTCCCCTCATTAAACAGTAACTGGCGTAGTCTTATAGTTTAGCATTTTAGCATTTTAGCTAACCATAGTCAGCAGTTGTTGCTACAATGTACTACAGTAATATCTACCAAAACGCTAGTATACTACAGTAATATCTGCCAAAACGCTAGTATACTACAGTAATATCTGCCAAAACGCTAGTATACTACAGTAATATCTGCCAAAACGCTAGTATACTACAGTAATATCTGCCAAAACGCTAGTATACTACAGTAATATCTGCCAAAACGCTAGTATACTACAGTAATATCTGCCAAAACGCTAGTATACTACAGTAATATCTGCCAAAACGCTAGTATACAACAGTAATATCTGCCAGAACGCTAGTATACTACAGTAATATCTGCCAAAACGCTAGTATACTACAGTAATATCTGCCAAAACGCTAGTATACTACAGTAATATCTGCCAAAACGCTAGTATACTACAGTAATATCTGCCAAAACGCTAGTATACTACAGTAATACCTGCCAAAACGCTAGTATACTACAGTAATATCTGCCAAAACGCTAGTATACTACAGTAATATCTGCCAAAACGCTTAGTATACTACAGTAATATCTGCCAAAACGCTAGTATACTACAGTAATATCTGCCAAAACGCTAGTATACTACAGTAATATCTGCCAAAACGCTAGTATACTACAGTAATATCTGCCAAAAACGCTAGTATACTACAGTAATATCTGCCAAAACGCTAGTATACTACAGTAATATCTGCCAAAACGCTAGTATACTACAGTAATATCTGCCAAAACGCTAGAATACTACAGTAATATCTGCCAAAACGCTAGTATACTACAGTAATATCTGCCAAAACGCTAATATACTACAGTAATATCTGCCAAAACGCTAGTATACTACAGTAATATCTGCCAAAACTCTAGTATACTACAGTAATATCTGCCAAAACGCTAGTATACTACAGTAATATCTGCCAAAACGCTAGTATACTACAGTAATATCTGCCAAAACGCTAGTATACTACAGTAATATCTGCCAAAACGCTAGTATACTACAGTAATATCTGCCAAAACGCTAGTATACTACAGTAATATCTGCCAAAACGCTAGTATACTACAGTAATATCTGCCAAAACGCTAGAATACTACAGTAATATCTGCCAAAACGCTAGTATACTACAGTAATATCTGCCAAAACGCTAGTATAAATCAAATGAAATCACATTTTATTGGCCACATGCGCCGAATACAACAGGTATAGACATTACAGTGAAATGCTTACTTACAGCCCTTAACCAACAGTGCATTTATTTTTTATAAAAAAGTAAAATAAAACAACAACAAAACAGTGTAAAATAAAATAACAGTAGGGAGGCTATTTATACAGGGGGGTACCGGTGCAGAGTCAATGTGCGGGGGCACCGGCTAGTTGAGGTAGTTGAAGTAATATGTACATGTGGGCAGAGTTAAAGTGACTATGCATAAATAATTAACAGAGTAGCAGCAGCGTAAAAAGGATGGGGTGGGGGGACAGTGCAAATAGTCCGGGTAGCCATGATTAGCTGTTCAGGGGTCTTATGGCTTGGGGGTAGAAGCTGTTGAGAAGTCTTTTGGACCTAGACTTGGTGCTCCGGTACCGCTTGCCGTGCGGTAGCAGAGAGAACAGTCTATGACTAGGGTGGCTGGAGTCTTTGACAATTTTGAGGGCCTTCCTCTGACACCGCCTGGTATAGAGGCAGATATATACTACAGTAATATCTACCAAAACGCTAGTATACTACAGTAATATCTGCCAAAACGCTAGTATACTACAGTAATATCTGCCAAAACGCTAGTATACTACAGTAATATCTACCAAAACGCTAGTATACTACAGTAATATCTGCCAAAACGCTAGTATACTACAGTAATATCTGCCAAAACGCTAGTATACTACAGTAATATCTGCCAAAACGCTAATATACTACAGTAATATCTGCCAAAACGCTAGTATACTACAGTAATATTTGCCAAAACGCTAGTATACTACAGTAATATCTGCCAGAACGCTAGTATACTACAGTAATATCTGCCAAAACGCTAGTATACTACAGTAATATCTGCCAAAACGCTAGTATACTACAGTAATATCTGCCAAAACGCTAGAATACTACAGTAATATCTGCCAAAATGCTAGTATACTACAGTAATATCTGCCAAAAACGCTAGTATACTACAGTAATATCTGCCAAAACGCTAGTATACTACAGTAATATCTGCCAAAACGCTAGTATACTACAGTAATATTTGCCAAAAACGCTAGTATACTACAGTAATATCTGCCAGAACGCTAGTATACTACAGTAATATCTGCCAAAACGCTAGTATACTACAGTAATATCTGCCAAAACGCTAGTATACTACAGTAATATCTGCCAAAACGCTAGAATACTACAGTAATATCTGCCAAAATGCTAGTATACTACAGTAATATCTGCCAAAACGCTAGTATACTACAGTAATATCTGCCAAAACGCTAGTATACTACAGTAATATCTGCCAAAACGCTAGTATACTACAGTAATATCTGCCAAAACGCTAGTATACTACAGTAATATCTGCCAAAACGCTAGTATACTACAGTAATATCTGCCAAAACGCTAGTATACTACAGTAATATCTGCCAAAACGCTAGTATACTACAGTAATATCTGCCAAAACGCTAGTATACTACAGTAATATCTGCCAAAACGCTAGAATACTACAGTAATATCTGCCAAAACGCTAGTATACTACAGTAATATCTGCCAAAACGCTAGTATACTACAGTAATATCTGCCAAAACGCTAGTATACTACAGTAATATCTGCCAAAACGCTTAGTATACTACAGTAATATCTGCCAAAACGCTAGTATACTACAGTAATATCTGCCAAAACGCTAGTATACTACAGTAATATCTGCCAAAACGCTAGTATACTACAGTAATATCTGCCAAAACGCTAGTATACTACAGTAATATCTGCCAAAACGCTAGTATACTACAGTAATATCTGCCAAAACGCTAGAATACTACAGTAATATCTGCCAAAACGCTAGTATACTACAGTAATATCTGCCAAAACGCTAGTATACTACAGTAATATCTGCCAAAACGCTAGTATACTACAGTAATATCTGCCAAAACGCTAGTATACTACAGTAATATCTGCCAAAACGCTAGTATACTACAGTAATATCTGCCAAAACGCTAGTATACTACAGTAATATCTGCAAAAACACTACAGTAGTATATTCAGTGCATTCAGAAAGTATTAAGACCCCTTCCCTTTTTCCACTTTGTTACGTTACAGCTTTATTCAAACATTTTCCTCATCAATCTACACACAATACCCCATAATGACAAAGCGAAAACAGGTTTTTATAAATGTTTGACATATACAGCTGTGTAAAAAATTAAGAGACCACTGCACATTTTTCTTAAATCAGCATCTCTACATGTATGACAGCCATTCCATTCCAGTGTCTGTTGAATTCCAACACAGGCACACCTCATTCTACTGAATGAGGTACTGATTAGGTGATCACATGAACCAAATCTTATTTAACGAGGAAAAGTATAAAAACCACTGCTGTGGTCATCACTATCCTCTTGCAATAGGACCAGCTGGATGGCAAAAACAGTGCTAATAGTACCTCAAACGTAATAATCAAAAAATAACTATTGACCATGCCAAAAGAGTTGAAAAGGAAAGTTGAGTGAGGAAAAGGGTTAAATTCTGGCTTTACTGGCAGAGGGAAACAGGGAAACAGTGAGCGTCAGGTTGCTTCCATCCTCAAATTTCAAAGACGGCGGTTCCTTAGAACAAGGTCAAGCAGCAGACATTGGGGACAACAAAGCTACAGACCGGCAGAGGGTAAAAACGACTCTCTACTGACCGGGATGACCGCCAACTCATTCGAATGTCACTCAACAACCGTAGGATGACATCAAGTGACCTACAAAAAGAATGGCAAACGCCAGCTGGGGTGAAGTGCACGGCGAGGACGGTTCGAAACAGGCTCCTAGGGGCAGGGCTGCAAAAGGCCATAAGGATTGGACTGTAGAGGACTGGAGTAAGGTCATCTTCTCTGATGAGTCCAATTTTCAGCTTTGCCAACACCTGGTCGTCTAATGGTTAGACGGAGACCTGGAGAGGCCTACAAGCCACAGTCTCTCGCACCCACTGTGAAATTTGGTGGAGGATCGGTGATGATCTGGGGGTGCTTCGGCAAGGCTGGAATCGGGCAGATTTGTCTTTGTGAAGGACGCATGAATCAAGCCACGTACAAGGTTGTCCTGGAAGAAAACTTGCTTCCTTTTGCTCTGACATTGTTCTCTAACTCTGAGGATTGGTTTTTCCAGCAGGACAATGCGCCATGCCACACAGCCAGGTCAATCAAGGTGTGTATGGAGGACCACCAGATCAAGACCCTGTCATGGCCAGCCCAATCTCCAGACCTGAACCCCATTGAAAACTTCTGGAATGTGATCAAAAGGAAGATGGATGGTCACAAGCCATCAAACAAAGTCGAGCTGCTTGAATTTCTGTGCCAGGAGTGGCATAAAGTCACCCAACATCAATGTGAAAGACTGGTGGAGAGCCTGCCAAGACGCATGAAAGCTGTGATTGAAAATCAGGGTTATTCCACCAAATATTGATTTCTGAACTCTTCCTAAGTTAAAACATTACCATTGTGTTGTTTAAAAATGAACATGAACTTATTTTCTTTGCATTATTCTAGGTCTGACAACACTGCATCTTTTTTGTTATTTTGACCAGTTGTCATTTTCTGCAAATAAATGCTCTAAATGACAATATTTATATTTGGAATTTGGGAGAAATGTTGTCAGTAGTTTATAGAATAAAACAAACATGTTATTTTTACCCAAACACATACAGTGAGGGAAAAAAGTATTTGATCCCATTTACATTTACATTTTACATTTTAGTCATTTAGCAGACGCTCTTATCCAGAGCGACTTACAGTTAGTGAGTGCATACATACTTTTTTTCATACTGGCCCCCCATGGGAATCGAACCCACAACCCTGGCATTGCAAACGCCATCCCTGCCGGCCAAACCCTCCCCTACCTTGGACGACGCTGGGCCAATTGTGCGCCGCCCCATGCGCCGATCCCCTGTTGATTTTGTACGTTTGCCCACTGTCAAAGACATGATCAGTCTATAATTTTAATGGTAGGTTTATTTGAACAGTGAGAGACAGAATAACAACAAAAAAATCCAGAAAAACGCATGTCAAACATTTTATAAATTGATTTGCATTTTAATGAGGGAAATAAGTATTTGACCCCTCTGCAAAACATGACTTAGTACTTGGTGGCAAAACCCTTGTTGGCAGTCACAGAGGTCAGACATTTCTTGTAGTTGGCCACCAGGTTTGCACACATCTCAGGAGGGATTTTGTTCCACTCCTCTTTGCAGATCTTCTCCAAGTCATTAAGGTTTCGAGGCTGACGTTTGGCAACTCGAACCTTCAGCTCCCTCCACAGATTTTCTATGGGATTAAGGTCTGGAGACTGGCTAGGCCACTCCAGGACCTTAATGTGCTTCTTCTTGAGCCACTCCTTTGTTGCCTTGGCCATGTGTTTCGGGTCATTGTCATGCTGGAATATCCATCCACGACCCATTTTCAATGCCCTGGCTGAGGGAAGCGATGGCGTCGTCCATCGTCCCTTTGATGCGGTGAAGTTGTCCTGTCCCCTTAGCAGAAAAACACCCCCAAAGCATAATGTTTCCACCTCCATCTTTGACGGTGGGGATGGTGTTCTTGGGGTCATAGGCAGCATTCCTCCTCCTCCAAACACGGTGAGTTGAGTTGATGCCAAAGAGCTCGATTTTGGTCTCATCTGACCACAACACTTTCACCCAGTTCTCCTCTGAATTATTCAGATGTTCATTGGCAAACTTCAGACGGCCCTGTATATGTGCTTTCTTGAGCAGGGGGACCTTGCGGGCGCTGCAGGATTTCAGTCCTTCACGGCGTAGTGTGTTACCAATTGTTTTCTTGGTGACTATGGTCCCAGCTGCCTTGAGATCATTGACAAGATCCTCCTGTGTAGTTCTGGGCTGATTCCTCACCGTTCTCATGATCATTGCAACTCCACGAGGTGAGTTCTTGCATGGAGCCCCAGGCCGAGGGAGATTGACAGTTCTTTTGTCTTCCATTTGCGAATAATCGCACCAACTGTTGTCACCTTCTCACCAAGCTGCTTGGCGATGGTCTTGTAGCCCATTCCAGCCTTGTGTAGGTCTACAATCTTGTCCCTGACATCCTTGGAGAGCTCTTTGGTCTTGGCCATGGTGGAGAGTTTGGAATCTGATTGATTGATTGCTTCTGTGTACATGTGTCTTTTATACAGGTAACAAACTGAGATTAGGAGCACTCCCTTTAAGAGTGTGCTCCAAACTCAGCTCGTTACCTGTATAAAAGACACCTGGGAGCCAGAAATCTTTCTGATTGAGAGGGGGGTCAAATACTTATTTCCCTCATTAAAATGCAAATCAATTTATATCATTTTTGACATGCGTTTTTCTGGATTTTTTTGTTGTTATTCTGTCTCTCACTGTTCAAATAAACCTACCATTAAAATTATAGACTGATCATTTCTTTGTCAGTGGGCAAACATACAAAATCAGCAGGGGATCAAATACTTTTTTCCCTCACTGTACCTATAAATAGTAAAACTAGAGAAACTGATAATTTTGCAGTGGTCTCTGAATTTTTTCCAGAGCTGTATATATAAATAAATACATTGAGCTCAGGTGCATCCTGTTTCCATTGATCATCCTTGAGATGTTTCTACAACTTGATTGGAGTCCACCTGTGGTAAATTCAATTGATTGGACATGATTTGGGAAGGCACACACCTGTCTATATAAGGTCCCACAGTTGACAGGGCATGTCAGAGCAAAAACCAAGCCATGAGGTCGAAGGAATTGTCCGTAGAGAATACTTTCTGAATGTAAATATAGTAATAATACAGTATTTAGGCCATAGTATCTTTTCATGTGCTGTAAATGTTCAACATGTTTGAACTAGGACCATAATGGAAATAAATTAAACGCTGCAATAACTTTTTGGGTGTTCCGACCAAATTCACATAGATCTGTCATTCTCATTGAAAGCCAGTCTAAGAAGCGGTAGATCTGTTCTATGTGCGCTATTTCTATGCTTCCCGTCGTTAAGTTTAGTTTTTGCATCTTTTACTTTCGGTTTTGTACAACCGGCGTCAAACAGATTAAAATACAATATTTCTGGATATGGAAAATATATTTCGCAGCGGTTTAGACGGTACATTCTCTACGCTGTACTTGCTTGTTTTGTCACAAACTGAAATTGGGCGAACTATTAGATTTTTGGCAACCAGGAAATGGCGGAGCAACGTCTGCATAGTACATCTTTAAAACTTTTTTGTGTTATTCTCGACAAATGTCTAAATTAATTGTTTTCACATTTATGGTTGTATTGTGTTTTTAAATACTCAAATAAAATCAATCAATCAAAGTATACTACGGTGTGGAGTAGAGTATTCTACAGTACACTTCAAAATTCTATATTAAGCACTACATGATCGAGGGGAACCTTAGAGGAAATCCATGAGCTCCCCAAAGACCGCACGGTCAAATCAAAACAACATCGACAAAGCTAGCAGATAAGCTAGCCAGCAGCCCAATCGATCAAAACATTCTAAAGTAAGCACTATGTGATCGAGGGATACTAATGTGTAGTATTCTACAATATACTACAACATTATATAGTACATTGCCTTCAGAAAGTATTCACACCCCAAAACTTCCACATTTTGTTGGGTTACAGCCTGAATTTAAAATGGATTAAATTGTTTGTTTTTTGTCACTGGCCTACACACAATACCCCATAATGTTAAAGTGGAATTATGTTTTTCAACATTTTTACTAATTAATAAAATGCTGAAATGTCTGGAGTCAATAAGTATTCAACCCCTTTGTGATTTCAATCCTAAATAAGTTCAGGTGTAAAATGACTAAAATGTAAATGTAAATGTAAAAATGTGCTTAACAAGTCACATAAGTTGCATGGACTCACTCTGTGTGCAATAATAGTGTTTAACATGATTTCTGAATGACTACCCCATCTCTGTACCCCACATATACAATTATCTGTAAGGTCCCTCAGTTGAGCAGTGAATTTCAAACACAGATTCAACCACAAAGACCAGGGAGGTTTTCCAATGCCTCGCAAAGAAGGGCACATATTGGTAGATGGGTAAAAATAAAAATCAGATATTGAATATCCCTTTGAGCATGGTGAAGTTATTAATTACACTTTGGATGGTGTATCAATACACCCAGTCACTACAAAGATACAGGCGTCCTTCCTAACTCAGTTCCGGGGAGGAAGGAAACCGCTCAGGGATTTCACCATGAGGCCAATGGTGACTTTAAAACAGAGTTTAATGGCTGTGATAGGAGAAAACTGAGGATGGATCAACAACATTATAGTTACTCCACAATACTAACATAAATGACAGAGTGAAAAGAAGGAAGCCTGTACAGAATAAAAATATTCTAAAACATGCATCCTGTTTGCAACAAGGCACTAAAGTAATTCTGCAAAAAAATGTGGCAAAGCAATTAACATTTTCTTCTGAATACAAAGTGTGATGTGTGAATACTTACGTAAATGAGATATTTCTGTATTTCATTTTCAATATATTTGCAAAAAGGTGTAAAAATATGTTTTCCCTTTGTCATTATTGTGTGTAGATGGGTGAGAGAAAAAAGAATCCATTTAGTCAATTTTAAATTCAAAACAAAATGTGGAAGAAGTAAGGAGTATGAATGCTTTCTGAAAGGCATTGTAAGCACTACACGACTACAGTGTGAAGTATAGGATTCTACAGTATATATCGTACTATAGTAAACTGAAGTATGTTCCAATGTGGGATGGCCCAATCCCAAATTGACCCCTACGCCCTACACAACCGTGAAGATCTGATTTGACAGGTGTTAGTGATAGTGTTAGTGATTGGCCATGTGGAAGTTTCAACATATTGCTACCTGCTACTGTTATACCTCTCAGATCTCTAACAAACAAGTACACTTTGACCCGTACTCATCCTCACATACCTTGACAGAGTAGGCCAGGGCGATGGTGACAGCGAGAGGCAGGCCTTCGGGTACTTCCTCACCTACCTTGACAGAGTGGGCCAGGGAGATGGTGACAGCGAGAGGCAGGCCTTCGGGTACTTCATTTACATTTTAGTCATTTAGCAGACGCTCTTATCCAGAGCGACTTACAGTTAGTGAATACATATTATAATTTTTTTATACTGGCCCCCCGTGGGAATCGAACCCACAACCCTGGCGTTGCAAACGCCATGCTCTATCAACTGAGATAAATCCCTGCCGGCCATTCCCTCCCCTACCCTGGACGACGCTGGGCCAATTGTGCGCCGCCCCATGAGTCTCCCGGTCGCGGCCGGCTGCGACAGAGCCTGGATTCGAACCAGGATCTCTAGTGGCACAGTTAGCACTGCGATGCAGTGCCTTAGACCACTGCGCCACTCGACAGAGTAGGCCAGGGAGATGGTGACAGCGAGAGGCAGGCCTTCGGGTACTTCCTCACCTACCTTGACAGAGTAGGCCAGGGAGATGGTGACAACGAGAGGCAGGCCTTCGGGTACTTCCTCACCTACCTTGACAGAGTAGGCCAGGGAGATGGTGACAGCGAGAGGCAGGCCTTCGGGTACAGCCACAACCAACACAGTCACTCCGATGATGAAGAATTTGACGAAGTACTGGACATAGACCGGAGTACACTCTGCTTGCCACACACGACCTGGAAACAACAACTTATTAAATATTATATTATTATTACTATGTACAGTGCATTCGGAAATTATTCAGACCCCTTGACCTTTTCCACATTTTGTTACATTCCAGCCTTATTCTTAAAATGGATAAAATATTACATTGATTGGATATGATTTGGAAAGGCACACACCTGTCTATATAAGGTGCCACATTATGGGGTATTGTGTGTAGATTGATGAGGCGGAAAAAACTATTTAATCAATTTTAGAATAAGACTGTAACATAACAAAATGTGGAAAAAGTCAAGGGGTCTGAACACTTTCTGAATGCACTGTATACAGGAGTACACTATGCTAGCCACACGACCTGGAAACAACAACATTTTAAAAAGTATTTGATCCCCTGCTGATTTTGTACGTTTGCCCACTGACAAAGAAATGATCAGTCTATAATTTAAATGGTAGGTTTATTTGAACAGTGAGTTTCAGAATAACAACAAAAATATCCAGAAAAACGCATGTCAAAAATGTTATAAATTGATTTGCATTTTAATGAGGGAAATAAGTATTTGACCCCCTCTCAATCAGAAAGATTTCTGGCTCCCAGGTCTCTTTTATACAGGTAACGAGCTGAGATTAGGAGCACACTCTTAAAGGGAGTGCTCCTAATCTCAGCTGGTTACCTGTATAAAAGACACCTGTCCACAGAAGCAATCAGATTCCAAACTCTCCACCATGGCCAAGACCAAAGAGCTCTCCAAGGATGTCAGGGACAAGATTGTAGACCTACACAAGGCTGAAATGGGCTACAAGACCATCGCCAAGCAGCTTGGTGAGAAGGTGATAACAGTTGGTGCGAAGAAACACAAAATAACTGTCAATCTCCCTCGGCCTGGGGCTCCATGCAAGATCTCACCTCGTGGAGTTGCAATGATCATGAGAATGGTGAGGAATCAGCCCAGAACTACACGGAGGATCTTGTCAATGATCTCAAGACAGCTGGGACCATAGTCACCAAGAAAACAATTGGTAACACACTACGCCGTGAAGGACTGAAATCCTGCAGCGCCCGCAAGGTCCCCCTGCTCAAGAAAGCACATATACAGGGCCGTCTGAAGTTTGCCAATGAACATCTGAATGATTCAGAGGAGAACTGGGTGAAAGTGTTGTGGTCAGATGAGACCAAAATTGAGCTCTTTGGCATTTACATTTACGTCATTTAGCAGACGCTCTTATCCAGAGCGACTTACATTATTATTATATTTTTCATACCCCCTGTGGGAATCGAACCCACAACCCTGGCGTTGCAAACGCCATGCTCTATCAACTGAGCTACATCCCTGCCGGCCATTCCCTCCCCTACCCTGGACGACGCTGGGCCAATTGCGCGCCGCCCCATGGGTCTCCCGGTCACGGCCGGCTACGACAGAGCCTGAATTCGAACCAGGATCTCTAGTGGCACAGCTAGCACTGCGATGCAGTGCCTTAGACCACTGCTCCACTCAACTCGCCGTGAATGGAGGAAGAGGAATGCTGCCTATGACCCCAAGAACACCATCCCCACTGTCAAACATGGAGGTGGAAACATTATGCTTTGGAAGTGTTTTTCTGCTAAGGGGACAGGACAACTTCACTGCATCAAAGGGACGATGGACGGGGCTATGTACCGTCAAATCTTGGGTGAGAACCTCCTTCCCTCAGCCAGGGCATTGAAAATGGGTCGTGGATGGGTATTCCAGCATGACAATGACCCAAAACACACGGCCAAGGCAACAAAGGAGTGGTTCAAGAAGAGGCACATTAAGGTCCTGGAGTGGCCTAGCCAGTCTCCAGACCTTAATCCCATAGAAAATCTGTGGAGGGAGCTGAAGGTTTGAGTTGCCAAACGTCAGCCTCGAAACCTTAATGACTTGGAGAAGATCTGCAAAGAGGAGTGGGACAAAATCCCTCCTGAGATGTGTGCAAACCTGGTGGCCAACTACAAGAAACGTCTGACCTCTGTGACTGCCAACAAGGGTTTTGCCACCAAGTACGTCATGTTTTGCAGAGGGGTCAAATACATATTTCCCTCATTAAAATGCAAATTAATTTATAACATTTTTTACATGTGTTTTTCTGGATTTTTTTGTTGTTATTCTGTCTCTCACTGTTCAAATAAACCTACCATTAAAATTATAGACTGATCATGTCTTTGTCAGTGGGCAAACGTACAAAATCAGAAGGGGATCAAATACTTTTTTCCCCTCACTGTATACAGTATATAGCCACACATGACCTGGAAACAGCAACATATACATATATTATTCTATATGAATATTATTATATACAGGAGTACACTCTGCTAGCCACACACAACCTGGAAACAACAACATATTAAATATTATATTAATAAATATTAATATATATATACAGGAGTACACCCTGCTAGCCACACACAACCTGGAAACAACAACATATTAAATATTATATTAATAAATATTAATATATATAAACAGGAGTACACCCTGCTAGCCACACACAACCTGGAAACAACAACATATTAAATATTATATTAATAAATATTAATATATATATACAGGAGTACTCTCTGCTAGCCACACACAACCTGGAAACAACAACATATTAAATATTATATTAATAAATATTAATATATATATATATATACACAGGAGTACACCCTGCTAGCCACACACAACCTGGAAACAACAACATATTAAATATTATATTAATAAATATTAATATATATATATATACAGGAGTACACCCTGCTAGCCACACACAACCTGGAAACAACAAAATATTAAATATTATATTAATAAATATTAATATATATATATATATATATTGAATATTTATATATGCAGAGTACACCCTGCTAGACACACAACCTGGAAACAACAACATATTAAATATTATATTAATAAATATTAATATATATATATACAGGAGTACACCCTGCTAGCCACACACAACCTGGAAACAACAACATATTAAATATTATATTAATAAATATTAATATATATATACAGGTGTACACCCTGCTAGCCACACAACCTGGAAACAACAACATATTAAATATTATATTAAAAAATATTAATATATATATACAGGAGTACACCCTGCTAGCCACACACAACCTGGAAACAACAACATATTAAATATTATATTAATAAATATTAATATATATATATACAGGAGTACACCCTGCTAGCCACACACAACCTGGAAACAACAACATATTAAATATTATATTAATAAATATTAATATATAAATACAGGAGTACACCCTGCTAGCCACACACAACCTGGAAACAACATCATATTAAATATTATATTAATAAATATTAATATATACAGTGGGGAGAACAAGTATTTGATACACTGCCGATTTTGCAGGTTTTCCTACTTACAAAGCATGTAGAGGTCTGTAATTGTTATCATAGGTACACTTCAACTGTGAGAGACGGAATCTAAAACAAAAATCCAGAAAATCACATTGTATGATTTTTAAGTAATTAATTTGCATTTTATTGCATGACATAAGTATTTGATCACCTACCAACCAGTAAGAATTCCGGCTCTCACAGACCTGTTAGTTTTTCTTTAAGAAGCCCTCCTGTTCTCCACTCATTACCTGTATTAACTGCACCTGTTTGAACTCGTTACCTGTATAAAAGACACCTGTCCACACACTCAATCAAACAGACTCCAACCTCTCCACAATGGCCAAGACCAGAGAGCTGTGTAAGGACATCAGGGATAAAATTGTAGACCTGCACAAGGCTGGGATGGGCTACAGGACAATAGGCAAGCAGCTTGGTGAGAAGGCAACAACTGTTGGCGCAATTATTAGAAAATGGAAGAAGTTCAAGTTGACGGTCAATCATCCTCGGTCTGGGGCTCCATGCAAGATCTCACCTCATGGGGCATCAATGGTCATGAGGAAGGTGAGGGATCAGGCCAGAACTACACGGCAGGACCTGGTCAATGACCTGAAGAGAGCTGGGACCACAGTCTCAAAGAAAACCATTAGTAACACACTACGCCGTCATGGATTAAAATCCTGCAGCTCACGCAAGGTCCCCCTGCTCAAGCCAGCGCATGTCCAGGCCCGTCTGAAGTTTGCCAATGACCATCTGGATGATCCAGAGGAGGGATGGGAGAAGGTCATGTGGTCTGATGAGACAAAAATATAGCTTTTTGGTCTAAACTCCACTCGCCGTGTTTGGAGGAAAAAGAAGGATGAGTACAACTCCAAGAACACCATCCCAACCGTGAAGCATGGAGGTGGAAACATCATTCTTTGGGGATGCTTTTCTGCAAAGGGGACAGGACGACTGCGCCGTATTGAGGGGAGGATGGATGGGGCCATGTATCGCGAGATCTTGGCCAACAATCTCCTTCCCTCAGTAAGAGCATTGAAGATGGGTCGTGGCTGGGTCTTCCAGCATGACAACGACCCGAAACACACAGCCAGGGCAACTAAGGAGTGGCTCCGTAAGAAGCATCTCAAGGTCCTGGAGTGGCCTAGCCAGTCTCCAGACCTGAACCCAATAGAACATCTTTTGAGGGAGCTGAAAGTCTGTATTGCCCAGCGACAGCCCCGAAACCTGAAGGATCTGGAGAAGGTCTGTATGGAGGAGTGGGCCAAAATCCCTGCTGCAGTGTGTGCAAACCTGGTCAAGACCTACAGGAAATGTATGATCTCTGTAATTGCAAACAAAAGTTTCTGTACCAAATATTAAATTCTGCTTTTCTGATGTATCAAATACTTATGTCATGCAATAAAATGGAAATTAATTACTTAAAAATCATATAATGTGATTTTCTGGATTTTTGTTTTAGATTCCGTCTCTCACAGTTGAAGTGTACCTATGATAAAAATTACCGACCTCTACATGCTTTGTAAGTAGGCAAACCTGCAAAATCGGCAGTGTATCAAATACTTGTTCTCCCCACTGTATATACAGGAGTACACCCTGCTAGCCACACACAACCTGGAAACAACAACATATTAAATATTATATTAATAAATATTAATATATATATACAGGAGTACACCCTGCTAGCCATACACAACCTGGAAACAACAACATATTAAATATTATATTAATATTATATATATACAGGAGTACACCCTGCTAGCCACACACAACAACATATTAAATATTATATTAATAATTATTAATATATATATATACACAGGAGTACACCCTGCTAGCCACACACAACCTGGAAACAACAACATATTAAATATTATATTAATCAATATTAATATATATATATATATATATATATACAGGAGTACACTCTGCTAGCCACACACAGCCTGGAAACAACAACATATTAAATATTATATTAATATTATATATACAGGAGTACACCCTGCTAGCCACACACAACCTGGAAACAACAACATATTAAATATTATATTAATAAATATTAATATATATATACAGGAGTACACCCTGCTAGCCACACACAACCTGGAAACAACAACATATTAAATATTATATTAATAAATTGTAATATATATATATACAGGAGTACACCCTGCTAGCCACACACAACCTGGAAACAACAACATATTAAATATTATATTTATTGAATGATTGACACGCTTGATTAAGACGGGCAATAATGACTGTATAAAATACATCTTTAAAATACTGAGCTAAATTTTATGCAAAAAAAGGTGATCTTATTTTATACTAATACAATTGTTCAGAGAAAGTGATTTTGTTTAAGAAATAGTATTTTTTCTCAAAAAGGTAGGGGTCAAAATTAATGACACCCCTAAAGATTCTTATAAATAAAGTAGTCACAGTGTAGTATTTGGTTTGATATTCCTTGACTACATCAAGCTTGTGTCTCAAAAAACGTTCTTCTATTTTCACCACCGGAATTATGGCCGCAGTAGTTGGGGGTGGTGCGAAAGAGATGTGTTCTGATGAATAAACAAGTTGTGGGTGTGTCGAGGCTTGGCCCCTCACTGGCCTATCAGAACATGCTCCATAGCTAATTATGTGGTTGTTTTAAGTATTTACAATGTTTTATTTATTAGCATTGTCATCAACTCCAATTTGAATGTTAGTTTATTATAGCCTAGTTTGTAAAATAGCCTGCCTCATATTTGCTAAATATTTTGAACAAGTTTGCAGTCCATATTATTCTAATTGCATTGCTTCAAAATGGAAATACGTTGTTAAACATCGGCTATAGCATTTACACTGATATAAGGGCTAGGCCTACTGTAAATTGCAGTCTGTGGACGTGCCAAACGTAGTCAATAAGCAACATTAAATTCACTAGGTTATTGATAAGGCCCAAAAAGACAGTGTATAATTCTAACCAAATTCTAATAAAAACGAAATAACAAATTGTTTTAAATAGGCTATGTCTATATACAGTTACAGGCACCATAGTTGCTCCCCGTGGGGGTATAATACAGACAAGGCAACTTAGAATATGGAGGGTTTTACGCACATCGAAACTTTCCGAAGGAGCTGGATAAAGATCCAATATAAAGAGAAAGGGGGAATGTCCACTCACCGTTATACTGCTCGCAAATGTTATGTTTTATAAACATCATGGAACCATCGTACAGATCACATTTGCACTTCTTCAGAAATAGCAGACGAAATTGCATTGCATTAAAGCCATGTACGTTCTCACCGTAAACCCTTGGATGGTGAATCTTTCTAATAAGTTTGGTTTCTAATCAAATTAAACGGAAAACAATCAATCCGTTTTTTTAAACCAACAACAATATTTCTAAATACAGTACCAGTCAAAAGTTTGGACACACCTACTCATTCAAGAGTTTTTCTTTATTTTTACTATTTTCTACATTGTAGAATAATAGTGAAGACATCAAAACTATGAAATAACACATATGGAATCATGTAGAAACCAAAAAGTGTTAAACAAATCAAAATATATTTTATATTTGAGATTCTTCAAATAGCCACCCTTTGCCTTGATGACAGCTTTGCAAACTCTTGGCATTCTCTCAACCAGCTTCACCTGGAATGCTTTTCCAACAGTCTTGAAGGAGTTCCCACATATGCTGAGCACTTGTTGGCTGCTTTTCCTTCCTCTGCGGTCCGACTCATCCCAAACCATCTCAATTGAGGTCGGGGATTGTGGAAGCCAGGTCATCTGATGCAGCACTCCATCACTCTCCTTCGTTGTCAAATAGCCCTTACACAGCCTGGAGGTGTGTAGGGTCATTGTCCTGTTGAAAAACAAATGATAGTCCCACTAAGCCCAAACCAGATGGGATGGCGTATCGCTGCAGAATGCTGTGGTAGCCATGCTGGTTAAGTGTGCCTTGAATTCTAAATAAATAAGACAGTGTCACCAGCAAAGCACCCCCACACCATAACACCTCCTCCTCCATGCTTTACGGTGGGAACTACACATGCGGAGATCATCTGTTCACCCACACCGCGTATCACAAAGACACGGAGGTTGGAACCAAAAATCTCCAATTTGGACTCCAAAACAAAGGACACATTTCCACCGGTCTAATATCCATTGCTCGTGTTTCTTGGCCCAAACAGGTCTCTTCTTCTTATTAGTGTCCTTTAGTAGTGGTTTTGTTGCAGCAATTTGACCATGAAGGCCTGATTCACACAGTTCCCTCTGAACAGTTGAGATGTCACTGTGAGTTGAACTCTGTGAAGCATTTATTTGGGCTGCAATTTCTGAGGCTGGTAACTCTAATGAACTTATCCTCTGCAGCAGAGGTAACTCTGGGTCTTCCATTCCTGTGGCGGTCCTCATGAGAGCCAGTTTCATCATAGCGCTTGATGGTTTTTGCGACTGCACTTGAAGAAACTTTCAAAGTTCTTGAAATGTTCCATATTGACTGACCTTGATGTCTTAAAGTAATGGACTGTCGTTTCTCTTTGCTTATTTGAGCTGTTCTTGCCATAATATGGACTTGGTCTTTTACCAAATAGGGCTATCTTCTGTATATCCCCCCTTTCTCCTCCCTGCTGAATCCTCCTCCTCCCCCCTCCTCCCTCTCTGTGGATGACTTCGTCAACCATTTTGAAAAGAAGGTTGACGACATCCGATCCTCGTTTGTTAAGTCAAATGACACTGCTGGTCCTGCTCACACTGCCCTACCCTATGCTTTGACTTCTTTCTCCCCTCTCTCTCCAGATAAAATCTTGCGACTTGTGACGGCAGGCCGCCCAACAACCTGCCCGCTTGACCCTATCCCCTCCTCTCTTCTCCAGACCATCTCCGGTGACCTTCTCCCTTACCTCACCTCGCTGATCAACTCATCCTTGACCGCTGGCTATGTCCCTTCCGTCTTCAAGAGAGCGAGAGTTGCACCCCTTCTCAAAAAAACCAACACTCGATCCCTCTGATGTCAACAACTACAGACCAGTATCCCTTCTTTCTTTTCTCTCCAAAACTATTGAGCGTGCCGTCTTTAGCCAACTCTCTTGCTATCTCTCTCAGAATGACCTTCTTGATCCAAACCAGTCAGGTTTCAAGACTGGTCATTCAACTGAGACTGCTCTTCTCTGTGTCACGGAGGCTCTCCGCACTGCTAAAGCTAACTCTCTCTCCTCTGCTCTTGTCCTTCTAGACCTGTCTGCTGCCTTTGATACTGTGAACCATCAGATCCTCCTCTCCACCCTCTCCGAGCTGGGCATCTCCGGCGCGGCTCACTCTTGGATTGCGTCCTACCTGACCGGTCGCTTCTACCAAGTGGCGTGGCGAGAAGCTGTCTCCGCACCACGTGCTCTCACCACTGGTGTCCCCAGGGCTCAGTTCTAGGCCCTCTCCCTATTCTCCCTATACACCAAGTCACTTGGCTCTGTCATATCCTCACATGGCCTCTCCTATCATTGCTACGCTGACGACACACAACTAATCTTCTCCTTTCCCCCTTCTGATAACCAGGTGGCGAATCGCATCTCTGCATGTCTGGCAGACATATCAGTATGGATGACGGATCATCACCTCAAGCTGAACCTTGGCAAGACGGAGCTGCTCTTCCTCCCGGGGAAGGACTGCCTGTTCCATGATCTCGCCATCACGGTTGACAACTCCGTTGTGTCCTCCTCCCAGAGTGCGAAGAGCCTTGGCGTGACCCTGGACAACACCCTGTCGTTCTCCGCTAACATCAAGGCGGTGACCCGATCCTGTAGGTTCATGCTCTACAACATTCGGAGAGTACGACCCTGCCTTACACAGGAAGCGGCACAGGTCCTAATCCAGGCACTTGTCATCTCCCCGTCTGGATTACTGCAACTCGCTGTTGGCTGGGCTCCCTGCCTGTGCCATTAAACCCCTACAACTCATCCAGAATGCTGCAGCCCGTCTGGTGTTCAACCTTCCCAAGTTCTCTCATGTCACCCCGCTCCTCCGCACACTCCACTGGCTTCCAGTTGAAGCTCGCATCTGCTACAAGACCATGGTGCTTGCCTATGGAGCTGTGAGGGGAACGGCACCTCCGTACCTTCAGGCTCTCATCAGTCCCTACACCCAAACGAGGGCATTGCGTTCATCCACCTCTGGCCTGCTGGCTCCCCTACCTCTGCGGAAGCATAGTTCCCGCTCAGCCCAGTCAAAACTGTTCGCTGCTCTGGCACCCCAATGGTGGAACAAGCTCCCTCACGACGCCAGGACAGCGGAGTCACTCACCACCTTCCGGAGACATTTGAAACCCCACCTCTTTAAGGAATACCTGGGATAGGATAAAGTAATCCTTCTGCCCCCCCTTACCCCCAACCCAAAAAAAAAAAAAAACATTGTAAAGTGGTGTTCCCACTGGCTATAAGGTGAATGCACCTATTTGTAAGTCGCTCTGGATAAGAGCGTCTGCTAAATGACGTAAATGTAAATGTACCTTGTCACAACACAACTGATTGGCTCAAACGCATTAAGAAGGAAAGAAATTCCACAAATTAACTTTTAAGAAGGCACACCTGTTAATTGAAATGCATTCCAGGTGACTACCTCTTGAAGCTGGTTGAGAGAATGCCAGGAGTGTGCAAAGCTGTCATCAAGGCAAAGGGTGGCTATTTGAAGAATCTCAAATATAAAATATATTCAGATTTGTTTAACACTTTTTGGGGTGTTACTACATGATTCCATGTATTATTTCATGTTTTTGATGTCTTCATTTTTATTCTACAATGTAAAAAATCGTAAAAATAAAGAGAAACCCTTGAATCAGTAGGTGTGTCCAACCTTTTGACTGGTAATGTAGTATGGGGTCAGAAGCATGAATAAATCTCATTCCAAAAGGCAATGTGTGCACACTTACAGTGCCTTTGGAAATTATTCAGACCCCTTGAATTTTTCCACATTTCTATCTTACAGCCTTATTCTAAAATGGATTAAATTGTTTTTTTCCCCCTCATCAATCTACACACAATACCCCATAATGACAAAGCAAAAGCAAATATCACATTTACATAAGTATTTAGACCATTTACTCAGTACTTTGTTAAAGCACCTTTGGCAGGGATTATAGCCTTGAGTCTTCTTGGGTATGACGCTACAAGCTTGGCACACCTGTATTTGGGGAGTTTCTCCCATTCATCTCTGCAGATCCTCTCAAGCTCTGTCAGGTTGGATGGGGAGCGTCGCTGCACAGCTATTTTCAGGTCTCTCCGGAGATGTTAGATCGGGTTCAAGTCCAGACTCTGGCTGGGCCACTAAAGGACGTTCAGAGACTTGTCCCGAAGCCACTCCTGCGTTGTCTTGGCTGTGTGTTTAGGGTCGTTGTCCTGTTGGATGGTGAACTTTCACCCCAGTCTGAGAACCTGCTCCAGAGAGCTCAGGACTTCATCAAGGATCTCTCTGTACTTTGCTCCGTTCATCTTTCCCTTGATCCTGACTAGTCTCCCAGTCCCTGCCGATGAAAAACAACCCCACAACATGATGCTGCCACCACCATGCTTCACAGTAGGGATGGTGCCAGGTTTCCTCCAGACGTGGCGCTTGGCATTCAAGCGAAAGACCTCAATCTTGGTTTCATCAGACCAGATAATCTTGTTTCTCATGGTCTGAGAGTCTTTAGGTGCCTTTTGGCAAACTCCAAGCGGGCTTTCATGTGCCTTTTACTGAGGAGTGGCTTCCGTCTGGCCACTCTACCATAAAGGCCTGATTGGTGGAGTGCTGCAGAGATGGTTGTCCACCTGGAAGGTTCTCCCATCTCCACAGAGGAACTAGAGCTCTGTCAGAGTGATCATCGGGTTCTTGGTCACCTCCCTGACCAAGGCCCTTCTCCCCCGATTGCTCAGTTTGGCCGGGCGGCCAGCTCTAGGAAGAGACTTGGTGGCTCCAAACTTCTTCCATTTAAGAATGATGGAGGCCATTATGTTCTTGGGGACCTTCAATGCTGCAGAAATGTTTTGGTACCCTTCCCCAGAGCTATGCCTCGACACAATCCTGTCTCAGAGCTCTACGGACAATTCCTTTGACCTCATGGCTTGGTTTTTGCTCTGACATGCACTGTCAACTGTGGGACCTTATATAGACAGGTGTGTGCCTTTCCAAATCATGTCCAATCAATTGAGTTTACCACATGTGGACTCCAATCAAGTTGTAGAAATATCTCAAGTATGATCAATGGAAACAGGATGCATTTGAGCTCAATTTCGAGTCTCATCGCAAAGGGTCTGAATACTTATGTAAATAATGTATTCTGTTTTAGATTTTTTGATACATTTGCAAAAATGTCTGAACCTGTTTTCGCTTTGTCATTATGGGGTATTGTGTGTAGATTGAGGATTCGTTTTCATTTAATCAATTTCAGAATAAGGCTGTAATGTAACGAAGTGGAAAAAGTCAAGGGGTCTGAATACTTTCGGAAGGCACTGTAGTCCTAAGGGCTCTTTGGCCGGTGGATGTTTGTATCCGTTGAATACAGTTTATTACATTTGACATTGTAGTCATTTAGCAGATGCTCTTATCCAGAGCGACAAACAGTTAGTGCATTCATCTTAAGATAGCTAGGTGGGACAACCACATATCTCAGTCATAGTAAGTACATTTTTCCTCAGTAAAGTAGCTATCAGCAAAGTGTAGGGGGAGGGGAGGAGTCAGTGCTCGTAGGGGGAGGAGTCAGTGCTTGTAGGGGGAGGGGGAGGAGTCAGTGCTCGCGGGGGGAGGGGGGAGTCAGTGCTCGCGGGGGAGGGGGAGGAGTCAGTGCTTGTAGGGGGAGGGGAGGAGTCAGTGCTCGCGGGGGGAGGGGAGGAGTCAGTGCTCGTGGGGGGAGGGGAGGAGTCAGTGCTCGCGGGGGAGGGGAGGAGTCAGTGCTCGCGGGGAAGGGGGAGTCAGTGCTCGCGGGGGGAGGGGAGGAGTCAGTGCTCGCGGGGGGAGGGGAGGAGTCAGTGCTTGTAGGGGGAAGGGAGGAGTCAGTGCTCGCGGGGGGGAGGGGAGGAGTCAGTGCTCGCGGGGGGAGGGGGAGGAGTCAGTGCTCGCGGGGAAGGGGGGAGTCAGTGCTCGCGGGGGGAGGGGAGGAGTCAGTGCTCGCGGGGGGAGGGGAGGAGTCAGTGCTTGTAGGGGGAGGGGAGGAGTCAGTGCTCGCGGGGGGAGGGGAGGAGTCAGTGCTCGCGGGGGGAGGGGAGGAGTCAGTGCTCGCGGGGAAGGGGGGAGTCAGTGCTAGTAGGGGGAGGGGAGGAGTCAGTGCTAGTAGGTTGAGGGGAGGAGTCAGTGCTAGTAGGTTGAGGGGAAAGTCAAGTGCGAGTGTTAGTTTACAAAAGGCAATTTTATTACAAATATTTTATTTTGAGAGCTGGGTGCAGTGGGATTATTTAAGACACTCTCTGAAGTGGTAGGGTTTCAGATTTTTTCGGAAGATGGACAGGGAAGCTGGTTCCACCATTTGGGTGGCAGGACAGAGAAGAGCTTGCACTGGGCTGAGCGGGAGCTGCCCACCGTGGAGTTGTCAACCGTGATGGAGAGGTCTTGGAGCGGGCAGGCCATCCCTGGAAGGAAGAGCAGCTCTGTTTTGTTGAGCTTGAGGTGGTGGGCCAACATCCAAGCTGAGACATCTGCCAGGCCACCTGGGTGTCAGAAGGGGGAAGGAGAAAAGTAGTTGAGTGTCATCCGAATAGCAATGATAGGAGAGACCATATGAGGATATGACGGAGCCGAGTGACTTGGTGTATAGAGAGAAGAGGGCCTAGAACCGAGCCCTGGGGGACACCAGTAGTGAGAGTACATGGTGCAGACACAGATTGGAGCGGCCTGCCACGTAGGATGCATTTCTAATATTGGATTATAATGATGACAGCGCTACGTGAGTTTGTATTTTGAATTTCGTGGTCGCACATTAAGATTCGTGGTTGCAACTACGATTCGCAAATGTGTAATTATATTTTGCAAGCTTGTACTTTGACATTGAAGCATAAAGTCCATTTACGTGTATGAATAGTCTGCTGTACATAAAAAATAGACTTGCAGATTTTGAATCTGCGCGCGCTCTGAGTTATGTCACGGTTGTCACGATACCAAGAGATTCGTAAAATTGTAGAAAGTTTTGTACATTTGTAGAAAGAGATTTGCAAGTAAAAAAAAAAAATTTGATCTGGGGGCAGGAGCATTTACTCCTGACCAATCAGTTCCCTCTGCCAAAACCACAGCCGCCTAAACTTTGGCTGGATTGTTCCATCAAACAAATCTCAGGAAGTAGCTACCCACATGAGCAATAGAGGATGAGGTAAATAAAACGTAAAGTATCTACTTTTTTAATCTGTGTAATTTTTTTTGTTGTTGTTGAAAGGCATGACTGTAGTTTGCTTATCATGTGAAATATAATTGTACATTTCAGACGAACTCCAGACCAGCCAATGCATTGACAGCCGCTATTGCGTTTGCTAGCTGGCCTCTGAAATTCATCCTAGCTTTACTATCAACTGGCTAGCTTCATCAGGCAGCTTTAGATGCAAGGGGAAAACAAATATATTTACTAGTTAACCATCTTATTGACAAAGTTGATATAAATGCCATTACTTAGCTAGCTATCTAGCTAAATTGAAACTGCTAGCTAGCTAACTCCCACCATCATCACTTCAGTGTAGCTAATGTTAGCAAGATTTATAGAAAATAAAAACGATATATTTGCTAGCTATATTTTGAAGACTTCATACTGACTTTTGAACACTTGACAAACTACTTCATTCCACTGCCTGTATATTGATTAATTGGTGACTGAAAAAAAGTTGGCAAGAATAATTTCGCGAGGCTGTATTGGTTGGGTATCATTTGGCTGATGTGCACATTTACATGAGTGTTTAATTAGCCTAGCTAGCCAAGTTACTGACTGTTATTCATGTATTTGTTGTTATTGCATTTCAGGTGGAGATCACTAGAAAGCAGAAAGCTGCCAGACCACCACAGGACCCTAGAGGTATTACAGTCAATGCTTATGAACTGGAGATTGTATGTGAATTGCCTTTTATATCAATGACACTAACAAAATGGTTGGATTGTTCAGCAACATGTGCAGTAAATGCTAACACGGCTTTGGTGATGAAAGATACATCATGTATTTATTGTAATTTCAGGCCATGTCATCTCTCCATTAGGCCACTGCATGCTGTGACAAGGACCTGGATGGTGACACATATCTGCTTTCAGCTGACTGCCTGAATACTGGGGCCTTCAGTGGTACCTTCCCTTTGATGACAGTCTCTGGTGACATCATCTGCTTCATGCTGCCTGCCTGAATACTGGGGCCTTCAGTGGTACCTTCCCTTTGATGACAGTCTCTGGTGACTGCCTGAATACTGGGGCCTTCAGTGGTACCTTCCCTTTGATGACAGTCTCTGCTGCCTGCCTGAATACTGGGGCCTTCAGTGGTACCTTCCCTTTGATGACAGTCTCTGGTGACTGCCTGAATACTGGGGCCTTCAGTGGTACCTTCCCTTTGATGACAGTCTCTGCTGCCTGCCTGAATACTGGGGCCTTCAGTGGTACCTTCCCTTTGATGACAGTCTCTGGTGACTGCCTGAATACTGGGGCCTTCAGTGGTACCTTCCCTTTGATGACAGTCTCTGCTGCCTGCCTGAATACTGGGGCCTTCAGTGGTACCTTCCCTTTGATGACAGTCTCTGGTGACTGCCTGAATACTGGGGCCTTCAGTGGTACCTTCCCTTTGATGACAGTCTCTGGTGACTGCCTGAATACTGGGGCCTTCAGTGGTACCTTCCCTTTGATGACAGTCTCTGGTGACTGCCTGAATACTGGGGCCTTCAGTGGTACCTTCCCTTTGATGACAGTCTCTGGTGACTGCCTGAATACTGGGGCCTTCAGTGGTACCTTCCCTTTGATGACAGTCTCTGGTGACTGCCTGAATACTGGGGCCTTCAGTGGTACCTTCCCTTTGATGACAGTCTCTGGTGACTGCCTGAATACTGGGGCCTTCAGTGGTACCTTCCCTTTGATGACAGTCTCTGCTGCCTGCCTGAATACTGGGGCCTTCAGTGGTACCTTCCCTTTGATGACAGTCTCTGGTGACTGCCTGAATACTGGGGCCTTCAGTGGTACCTTCCCTTTGATGACAGTCTCTGGTGACTGCCTGAATACTGGGGCCTTCAGTGGTACCTTCCCTTTGATGACAGTCTCTGGTGACTGCCTGAATACTGGGGCCTTCAGTGGTACCTTCCCTTTGATGACAGTCTCTGGTGACTGCCTGAATACTGGGGCCTTCAGTGGTACCTTCCCTTTGATGACAGTCTCTGGTGACTGCCTGAATACTGGGGCCTTCAGTGGTACCTTCCCTTTGATGACAGTCTCTGGTGACTGCCTGAATACTGGGGCCTTCAGTGGTACCTTCCCTTTGATGACAGTCTCTGGTGACTGCCTGAATACTGGGGCCTTCAGTGGTACCTTCCCTTTGATGACAGTCTCTGCTGCCTGCATGAATACTGGGGCCTTCAGTGGTACCTTCCCTTTGATGACAGTCTCTGGTGACTGCCTGAATACTGGGGCCTTCAGTGGTACCTTCCCTTTGATGACAGTCTCTGGTGACTGCCTGAATACTGGGGCCTTCAGTGGTACCTTCCCTTTGATGACAGTCTCTGCTGCCTGCATGAATACTGGGGCCTTCAGTGGTACCTTCCCTTTGATGACAGTCTCTGGTGACTGCCTGAATACTGGGGCCTTCAGTGGTACCTTCCCTTTGATGACAGTCTCTGGTGACTGCCTGAATACTGGGGCCTTCAGTGGTACCTTCCCTTTGATGACAGTCTCTGCTGCCTGCCTGAATACTGGGGCCTTCAGTGGTACCTTCCCTTTGATGACAGTCTCTGGTGACTGCCTGAATACTGGGGCCTTCAGTGGTACCTTCCCTTTGATGACAGTCTCTGGTGACTGCCTGAATACTGGGGCCTTCAGTGGTACCTTCCCTTTGATGACAGTCTCTGCTGCCTGCCTGAATACTGGGGCCTTCAGTGGTACCTTCCCTTTGATGACAGTCTCTGGTGACTGCCTGAATACTGGGGCCTTCAGTGGTACCTTCCCTTTGATGACAGTCTCTGGTGACTGCCTGAATACTGGGGCCTTCAGTGGTACCTTCCCTTTGATGACAGTCTCTGGTGACTGCCTGAATACTGGGGCCTTCAGTGGTACCTTCCCTTTGATGACAGTCTCTGGTGACTGCCTGAATACTGGGGCATTCAGTGGTACCTTCCCTTTGATGACAGTCTCTGGTGACTGCCTGAATACTGGGGCCTTCAGTGGTACCTTCCCTTTGATGACAGTCTCTGGTGACTGCCTGAATACTGGGGCCTTCAGTGGTACCTTCCCTTTGATGACAGTCTCTGCTGCCTGCCTGAATACTGGGGCCTTCAGTGGTACCTTCCCTTTGATGACAGTCTCTGGTGACTGCCTGAATACTGGGGCCTTCAGTGGTACCTTCCCTTTGATGACAGTCTCTGGTGACTGCCTGAATACTGGGGCCTTCAGTGGTACCTTCCCTTTTATGACAGTCTCTGGTGACTGCCTGAATACGGGGGCCTTCAGTGGTACCTTCCCTTTGATGACAGTCTCTGCTGACTGCCTGAATACTGGGGCCTTCAGTGGTACCTTCCCTTTGATGACAGTCTCTGCTGACTGCCTGAATACTGGGGCCTTCAGTGGTACCTTCCCTTTGATGACAGTCTCTGGTGACTGCCTGAATACTGGGGCCTTCAGTGGTACCTTCCCTTTGATGACAGTCTCTGGTGACTGCCTGAATACTGGGGCCTTCAGTGGTACCTTCCCTTTGATGACAGTCTCTGCTGCCTGCCTGAATACTGGGGCCTTCAGTGGTACCTTCCCTTTGATGACAGTCTCTGCTGCTTGCCTGAATACTGGAGCCTTCAGTGGTACCTTCCCTTTGATGACAGTCTCTGGTGACTGCCTGAATACTGGGGCCTTCAGTGGTACCTTCCCTTTGATGACAGTCTCTGGTGACTGCCTGAATACGGGGGCCTTCAGTGGTACCTTCCCTTTGATGACAGTCTCTGGTGACTGCCTGAATACTGGGGCCTTCAGTGGTACCTTCCCTTTGATGACAGTCTCTGGTGACTGCCTGAATACTGGGGCCTTCAGTGGTACCTTCCCTTTGATGACAGCAAGAGTCTCCTGATCTCTGTGTCATAACCATGTACTGTATGTAACCACTCAAATTCATAGAAACTGCTACAAACACAATAACTGACTTACAGTATATTCACTTGTCTCTGGCTGCGATGAGACAGGCAGCCCAATTCTGATCTTTTTTCCACTAACTGGTATTTTGACCAATCACATCAGATATTTTTCAGTGTTAATTTGATTGGTCAAAAGACCAATTAGTGAAAGAAATATCAGACTTGGGCTGCTGTCTAAACGGAGTATATTTTTCCAATTTTTCAGTCTTGTCTGGGATATACAGTGCCTTTGGAAAGTATTCAGACCCCTTTACTTTTTCCACATTTTATTAGGTTACAGGCTTATTAAAAAATTTATTACATACAGTAGGGAGAACAAGTATTTGATACACTGCCGATTTTGCAGGTTTTCTTACTTACAAAGCATGTAGAGGACTGTAATTTTGATCATAGGTACACTTCAACTGTGAGAGACGGAATCTAAAACAAAAATCCAGAAAATCACATTGTATGATTTTTAAGTAATTAATTTGCATTTTATTGCATGACATAAGTATTTGATCACCTACCAACCAGTAAGAATTCCGGCTCTCACAGACCTGTTAGTTTTTCTTTAAGAAGCCCTCCTGTTCTCCACTCATTACCTGTATTAACTGCACCTGTTTGAACTCGTTACCTGTATAAAAGACACCTGTCCACACACTCAATCAAACAGACTCCAACCTCCCCACAATGGCCAAGACCAGAGAGCTGTATAAGGACATCAGGGATAAAATTGTAGACCTGCACAAGGCTGAGATGGGCTACAGGACAATAGGCAAGCAGCTTGGTGAGAAGGCAACAACTGTTGGCGCAATTATTCGAAAATGGAAGAAGTTCAAGATGACGGTCAATCACCGTCGGCCTGGGGCTCCATGCAAGATCTCACCTCGTGGGGCATCAATGATCATGAGGAAGGTGAGGGATCAGCCCAGAACTACACGGCAGGACCTGGTCAATGACCTGAAGAGAGCTGGGACCACAGTCTCAAAGACAACCATTAGTAACACACTACGCCGTCATGGATTAAAATCCTGCAGCGCACGCAAGGTCCCCCTGCTCAAGCCAGCGCATGTCCAGGCCCATCTGAAGTTTGCCAATGACCATCTGGATGATCCAGAGGAGGAATGGGAGAAGGTCATGTGGTCTGATGAGACAAAAATAGAGCTTTTTGGTCTAAACTCCACTCGCCGTGTTTGGAGGAAGAAGAAGGATGAGTACAACCTCAAGAACACCATCCCAACCGTGAAGCATGGAGGTGGAAACATCATTCTTTGGGGATGCTTTTCTGCAAAGGGGACAGGACGACTGCACCGTATTGAGGGGAGGATGGATGGGGCCATGTATCGCGAGATCTTGGCCAACAACCTCCTTCCCTCAGTAAGAGCATTGAAGATGGGTCGTGGCTGGGTCTTCCAGCATGACAACGACCCGAAACACACAGCCAGGGCAACTAAGGAGTGGCTCCGTAAGAAGCATCTCAAGGTCCTGGAGTGGCCTAGCCAGTCTCCAGACCTGAACCCAATAGAAAATCTTTGGAGGGAGCTGAAAGTCCGTATTGCCCAGCGACAGCCCCGAAACCTGAAGGATCTGGAGAAGGTCTGTATGGAGGAGTGGGCCAAAATCCCTGCTGCAGTGTGTGCAAACCTGGTCAAGACCTACAGGAAACGTATGATCTCTGTAATTGCAAACAAAGGTTTCTGTACCAAATATTAAGTTCTGCTTTTCTGATGTATCAAATACTTATGTCATGCAATAAAATGCAAATTAATTACTTATAAATCATACAATGTGATTTTCTGGATTTTTGTTTTAGATTCCGTCTCTCACAGTTGAAGTGTACCTATAATAAAAATTACAGACCTCTACATGCTTTGTAAGTAGGAAAACCTGCAAAATCGGCAGTATATCAAATACTTGTTCTCCCCACTGTAGGTTTTTTTCCTCATCAATCTGCACACAACAATACCACATAACGACAAAGCAAAAACAGGTTTTTAGAAATGTTTGCTAATATATAAAAAATACAAAAACAGAAGTATTCAGACCCTTTACTCAGTACTGAGAGACATGGTGGTGGAGCAGAGAGACTGGAGCTGAGGAACATTTACATAAGTATTCAGACCCTTTACTCAGTACTTTGTTGAAGTACCTTTGGCAGCGATTAAAGCCTCAAGTCTTCTTGGGTATGACGCTACAAGCTTGGCACACCTGTATTTGGGGAGTTTCTCCCATTCTTCTCTGCATATCCTGTCAAGCTCTGTCAGGTTGGATGGGGAGCGTCGCTGCACAGCTATTTTCAGGTCTCTCCAGAGATGTTCGATCGGATTCAAGTCCCGCCTCTGGCTGGGCCACTCAAGGACATTCAAAGACCTGTCCCGAAGCCACTCCTGCGTTGTCTTGGCTGTGTGCTTAGGGTTGTTGTCCCGTTGGAAGGTGAACCTTTGCCCCAGTCTGAGGTCCTGAGCGCTCTGGAGCAGGTTTTCATCAAGGATCTCTCTGTACTTTGCTCCGCTGCCACCACCATGCTTCACCGTAGGGATGGTGCCATGTTTCCACCTGACGTGATGCTTGGCATTCAGGCCAAATAGTTTGATCTTGGTTTGGGCTTAGTGGGACTATTATTTGTTTTTCAACAGGACAATGACCCAACACACCTCCAGGCGGTGTAAGGGCTATTTTACCAATAAGGAGAGTGATTGAGTGCTGCATCAGATTACCTGGCCTCCACAATCACCTGACCTCAACCAAATTGAGATGGTTTGGGATGAGTCTGACCGCAGAGTGAAGGAAAAGCAGCCAACAAGTGCTCAGCATATGTGGGAACTCCTTCAAGACTGTTGGAAAAGCATTCCAGGTGAAGCTGGTTGAGAGAATGCCAAGCGTGTGCAAAGCTGTCATCAAGGCAAAGGGTGGCTACTTTGAAGAATCTCAAATATAAAATATAATTTGATTTGCTTAACCCTTTTTTGGTTACTACATGATTCCATGTGTGTTATTTCATAGATTTGATGTCTTCACTATTATTCTACAATAGTAGTTAGTAAAAATGAAAAGACCAACAGGCTATGAAAAAGTCATTGTTTTGTAACCTATAAAAAAATGAACATGAGTAGTTTATACAAAACTTTATTGCGTTTGGTGGTCATCCCCCAAATGTGACCATTTAAAGCGTTGATAGTTGCATCCTTCCTCAGGAAACTTTCTGCTGATAGCTGACAACAGGGTGGCAGGTTTTTTGATGTGCTGCTCTAGAGATCCATAGCCCAGCAGACTCACCTGGGGGTAGGGGGATGGACATGTTAGTTTTTATAAAAGTCTGGGAGTGCGTCAAGTATGCTCTGGATTGATCACAGGTACTTGGTCAGAAGGCTCTGGAGAAATCGCAGGTAGCATTTTTTGTTGTTTTGGCTCTGTACTCCAGCACTTTGGATTTGAAATGATACAATGACTATCTATGAGGTTAAAATGAAGATGGGTGAACCGTTTATAAATTACAGCACTTTTTGTACATTGTCCCCCCCATTTTAGGGGACCACAAGTATTGGAAGAATTAACTTATGTGTATTAAAGTAGTAGAAAGTTAAGTATTTGGTCCCATATTCATAGCTTGTGACTCTACAAAATGTGTTGGATGCATTTTCTGTTCGTTTTGGTTGTGTTTCAGATTATCTTGTGCCCAATGGAAGTGAATGGTAAATTAATGGGGATGCTATCATGATTCGTGAATCATGATGAATGAGAAAGTTAGACGCACAAATTTCACATTTCTATCTAACGTTGTGAATAAACTCCACAAAGTTTTTTTACCTGGTGGCTGGGAGGTTCCCAAGTTCTTTACATCTGTCTAGGTGTTAAGGATGTGCTTCAACCTGAGTAAAAGAGCAGAGAGGGGGAAGAAATGAATCTCACTGCTCACATTTCAGTGCTGGTTCAAGTTGCTGAGAACCACAACTACCTTTAATGTGCCATCAATTTGTAAACAATTTTACGTATTCATAAATTGATCAAGTTGTCTCCATTTACTTTTAGCTAGCTAGTCTATTTGCTGTGAAATTGAGAGGGCAATTTTTCTAGCCAAATTTTTCAGTCACCAATTAATCAATAAACAGGCAGTGGAATTAAGTAGTTTGACAAGTGTTCAAACGTCAGCAACAAGTCTTTAAAATATAGAGAGCAAATATATAGTTTTTATTTTCTAGAAACCTAGCTGACATTAGCTACAATGCAGTGATGATGGTGGGAGTTAGCTAGCTAGCTTTCCCCCAGCAGTTTCAATTTAGCTAGCAATCTAGCTAGCTAACGACATTTACTGTATATCAGCTTTATCAATCAGATGGTTAACTAGCAAATGTATTTGTTTTCCCCTTGCATCTAAAGTGGTCTGATAAAGCTAGCCAGTTGATAGTAAAGCTAGGATGAATTTCAGAGGCCAGCTAGCTAACGCAAGAGCGTCTGTCAATGCATTGGCTGGTCTGGAGTTTGTCTGAAATGTACATTTATATTTCACATGATAAGCAAACTACTATCATGCCTTTTCACAAATAAATCTATGTACACGGATAAACGAGACGATTACCTTCAAGTAGATTGTTTTGGTTTTATTTACCTCATCCTCTATTGCTCATGTGGGTAGCTACTTCTTGAGATTTGATTGATGGAACAATCCAGCCAATGGTTAGACGTCTGTGGTTTTGGCAGAGGGAACTGATTGGTCAGGAGTAAAAGGTCCTGCCCCCAGAGCTGCTCAAATATAAGTTTTGAACAAAACTTTCTACAAGTTTACGAATCTCTTGGTAACGTGACAACAGTGACAGAACACAGAGTGCATGCAGATTCAATATCTGCAAGTGTATTTTTGATTCACAGCTAAATATTCATACTTGTAAATGGACTTAAAATAATTCTGAAAATAGATTATGCTTGCAAATCGTATTGAATGTATTCAAATGTCAAGTTACAAGCTTGCAAAATTTAATTACACATTTACGAATCGTAGTTGCAACCACGAATCTCAATGTGTGACAACGAAATTCAAAATACAAACTCACATAGTTCTGTCATCATTATAATCCCATATTCCAAGAGTGTGCAGAGTCTGAGACGCCCAGACCTGAGACGGTGGAGAGGAGGATCTGATGGTCTCAAGTGTTTTGAAAAGAAGGATACCGGTCTGTCGTTTTTGACATCTGAGGGAGCGAGTGTTGGTTTCTTGAGGAGGGGAGCGACTCTGGACATTTTGAAGTCAGAGGGGATGCAGTCAGTGGTCAGGGATGAGTTGATGAGGGAAGTGAGGAATGGTAGAAGGTCTCCAGTGATGGTCTGGACTAGTCTCCAAGTCCCTGCCGCTGAAAAACATCCTCACAGCATGATGCTGCCACCACCATGCTTCACCGTATTGATGGTGCCAGGTTTCCTCCAGACGTGAGGCTTGGCATTCAGACCAGAAAGTTCAATCTTGGTTTCATCAGACCAGAGAATCTTGTTTCTCATGGTCTGAGAGTCTTTAGATGCCTTTTGGCAAACTCCAAGCGGGCTGTCATGTGCCTTTTACTGAGGAGTGGCTTCCGTCTGGCCACTCTACCATAAAGGCCTGATTGGTGGAGGGCTGCAGAGATTTCTGTCCTTCTGGAAGGTTCTCCCATCTCCACAGAGGAACTACAGCTCTGTCAGAGTGACCATCGGGTTCTTGGTCACCTCCCTGACCAAGGCCCTTCTCCACCGATTGCTCAGTTTGGCCGGGCGGCCAGCTCTAGGAAGAGTCTTGGTGGTTCCAAATTCTCCCATTTAAGAATGATGGAGGCCGCTGTGTTCTTGGGGACCTTCAGTGCTGCAGAAATGTTTGGTACCCTTCCCCAGAGCTGTGCCTCAACACAATCCTGTCTCTGAGCTCTATGGACAATTCCTTCAACCTCATGGCTTGGTTTTTGCTCTGACATGCACTGTCAACGGTGGGACCTTATATAGACAGGTGTGTGCCTTTCCAAATCATGTCCAATCAATTGAATTATCCACAGGTGGACTCAAATCAAGTTGTAGAAACATCTCAAGGATGATCAATGGAAACAGGATGAACCTGAGCTCAATTTCCAGTCTCATAGCAAAGGGTCTGAATACTTATGTAAATAAGGTATTTCTGTTTTTTATGTTTAATATATCTGCCAAAATTTCTAAAAACCTTTTTTATGGGGTATTGTGTGTAAATTGCTGAGGATTTGTTTTGTATTTAATCCATGATAGAATAAGGCTGTAACGTAACAAAATGTTGGAAAATCAAGGGGTCTGAATACTTTCCGAAGGCACTGTATGTACTGTAGTTTGTGTAAATTACAATACTGTTAATCTAAAAGCCAGAGTCTCAGTAAGTCATATACAGTGGGGAAAAAAAGTATTTAGTCAGCCACCAATTGTGCAAGTTCTCCCACTTAAAAAGATGACAGAGGCCTGTAATTTTCATCATAGGTACACGTCAACTATGACAGACAAGATGAGGAAAAAAAATCCAGAAAATCACATTGTAGGATTTTTAATGAATTTATTAGCAAATTATGCTGGAAAATAAGTATTTGGTCACCTACAAACAAGCAAGATTTCTGGCTCTCACAGACCTGTAACTTCTTCTTTAAGAGGCTCCTCTGTCCTCCACTCGTTACCTGTATTAATGGCACCTGTTTGAACTTGTTATCAGTATAAAAGACACCTGTCCACAACCTCAAACAGTCACACTCCAAACTCCACTATGGCAAAGACCAAAGAGCTGTCAAAGGACACCAGAAACAAAATTGTAGACCTGCACCAGGCTGGGAAGACTGAATCTGCAATAGGTAAGCAGCTTGGTTTGAAGAAATCAACTGTGGGAACAATTATTAGGAAATGGAAGACATACAAGACCACTGATAATCTCCCTCGATCTGGGGCTCCACGCAAGATCTCACCCCGTGGGGTCAAAACGATCACAAGAATGGTGAGCAAAAATCCCAGAACCACACGGGGGGACCTAGTGAATGACCTGCAGAGAGCTGGGACAAAAGTAACAAAGCCTACCATCAGTAACACACTACGCCGCCAGGGACTCAAATCCTGCAGTGCCAGACGTGTCCCCCCTGCTTAAGCCAGTACATGTCCAGGCCCGTCTGAAGTTTGCTAGAGTGCATTTGGATGATCCAGAAGAGGATTGGGAGAATGTCATATGGTCAGATGAAACCAAAATATAACTTTTTGGTAAAAACTCAACTCGTCGTGTTTGGAGGACAAAGAATGCTGAGTTGCATCCAAAGAACACCATACCTACTGTGAAGCATGGGGGTGGAAACATCATGCTTTGGGGCTGTTTTTCTGCAAAGGGGCCAGGACGACTGATCCTTGTAAAGGAAAGAATGAATGGGGCCATGTATCGTGAGATTTTGAGTGAAAACCTCCTTCCATCAGCAAGGGCATTGAAGATGAAACGTGGCTGGGTCTTTCAGCATGACAATGATCCCAAACACTCCGCCTGGGCAATGAAGGAGTGGCTTCGTAAGAAACATTTCAAGGTCCTGGAGTGGCCTAGCCAGTCTCCAGATCTCAACCCCATAGAAAATCTTTGGAGGGAGTTGAAAGTCCGTGTTGCCCAGCGACAGCCCCAAAACATCACTGCTCTAGAGGAGATCTGCATGGAGGAATGGGCCAAAATACCAGCAACAGTGTGTGAAAACCTTGTGAAGACTTACAGAAAACGTTTGACCTGTGTCATTGCCAACAAAGGGTATATAACAAAGTATTGAAAAACTTTTGTTATTGACCAAATACTTATTTTCCACCATAATTTGCAAATAAATTCATAAAAAATCCTACAATGTGATTTTCTGGATTTTTTTTCTCATTTTGTCTGTCATAGTTGACGTGTACCTATGATGAAAATTACAGGCCTCTCTCATCTTTTTAAGTGGGAGAACTTGCACAATTGGTGGCTGACTAAATACTTTTTTTCCCCACTGTAACTGTGAGAGTGTGTATAAGAGTGTGCAAAGCTTTCATCAAGGCAAAGGGTGGCTATTTGAAGAATCTCAAATATAAAATATATTTTGATTTGTTTAACACTTTTTTGGTTACTACATGATTCCATATGTGTTATTTCATAGTTTTGATGTCTTCACTATTATTCTAATATGTAGAAAATAGTAAAAATAAAGAAAAACCCTTGAATGAGTAGGTGTTCTAAAACTTTAGACTGGTAGTGTATATATATATATATTTTTGTAAATATATATATATATTATTTTAAACATATATCATTTAAAAATATATTTTCCTTCTTTATTATTTTCCCCTAATCCTACCACCCCCTCCCCTAACTGGAGTAAATTAATAAAATGTATTTTTTCTTAATTATTTTCCCCTAACCTTTAGCTATAAATAAGGTCAATGTTTTAAAGTAACTCAATTACTTTTACTCTGAGTACTTTTTAAATGAGCAGCTTTTTACTTTTACTTGAGTCTTTGGGAGTGTGGTGCCAGGGAAATAACCTCTCACTCAACGTCAAGAAAACAAAGGACATGATCGTGGACTTCAGAAAACAGCAGAGGGTGCACCCCCATATCCACATCGACGGGACCGCAGTGGAGAAGGTGGAAAGCTTCAAGTTCCTTGGCGTACACATCACTGACAGAAATGGTCCACTCACGCAGACAGTGTGGTGAAGAAGGCGCAACAGAGCCTCTTCAACCTCAGGAGGCTGAAGAAATTTGGCTTGGCCCCTAAAACCCTCACAAACTTTTGCAGATGCACAATTGAGAGCATCCTGTCGGGCTGTATCACCGCCTGGTACGGCAACTGCACCGCCCGCAACCGCAGGGCTCTCCAGAGGGTGGTGCGGTCTGCCGAACTCATTACCGGGGGCAAACTACCCGCCCTTCAAGACACCTACAGCACTCGATGTCACAGGAAGGCCAAAAAGATCATCAAAGACATCAACCACCCGAGCCACTGCCTGTTCACCCCTACTATCATCCAGAAGGCGAGGTCAGTACAGGTGCATCAAAGCTGGGACCGAGAGAATGAAAAACAGCTTCTATCTCAAGGCCATCAGACTGTTAAATAGCCATCACTAGCACATTAGAGGCTGCTGCTGCCTATTGAAATCACTGGCCACTTTAATAAATGGAACACTAGTCACTTTAATCATGTTTACATATCTTGCACTACTCATCTCATATGTATATACTGCATTCTATTCTATAATATTCTACTGTGTCTTAGTCCATGCCGCTCTGTCATTGCTCGACCATATATGTATATATTCTTAAATTCCATTCCTTACCAGATTTGTGTTTATTGGGTATATGTTGTGAAATTGTTAGATATTACTTGTTAGATATTACTGCACTGTCGGAGCTAGAAGCACAAGCATTTTACTACACCCGCAATAACATCTGCTAAACACGTGTATGTGACAAATAAAATTTGATTTGATTAAATTTTGTTACACCGGTAGTTGTCTTCTACTTGAGTAAAATGTAATTAAAGTAACAATGCTTCTACTTGAGGATATTTCTCTTTCCACCCCTGTCTGAAACACAACTTCAAAGGCATTCAACAAGTTTGTAAAATCACAAGCTTGATGTAGTCATTGCGTGCTAGAAATATGGGACCAAATATTAAACTTTTGACTACTTTATTTGTAAGAATCTTTAGGGGTGTCAATAATTTTGACCCCTACCTTTTTGAATAAAAAAAATAATATATATATATATTTCTATGAGCAATTGCATTAATATAAAATAATATCATTTCCTTTTTTGCATACTATAGTAGCTCAGTATTTGAATTATTTAGTTTATACAGTCATTATTGCTCATCTTTATCAAGGGTGTCAATAACTGTAAACACTCTGCTAGCCACACTGTAAACACTCTGCTAGCCACACTGTAAACACTCTGCTAGTCACACTGTAAACACTCTGCTAGTTACACTGTAAACACTCTGCTAGTTGCACTGTAAACACTCTGCTAGTCACACTGTAAACACTCTGCTAGCCACACTGTAAACACTCTGCTAGCCGCACTGTAAACACTCTGCTAGCCGCACTGTAAACACTCTGCTAGTCACACTGTAAACACTCTGCTAGCCGCACTGTAAACACTCTGCTAGCCGCACTGTAAACACTCTGCTAGCCACACTGTAAACACTCTGCTAGCCACACTGTAAACACTCTGCTAGCCACACTGTAAACACTCTGCTAGTCACACTGTAAACACTCTGCTAGTCGCACTGTAAACACTCTGCTAGTCACACTGTAAACACTCTGCTAACCACACTGTAAACACTCTGCTAGTCACACTGTAAACACTCTGCTAACCACACTGTAAACACTCTGCTAGTCGCACTGTAAACACTCTGCTAGCCGCACTGTAAACACTCTGCTAGTCACACTGTAAACACTCTGCTAGTCGCACTGTAAACACTCTGCTAGCCGCACTGTAAACACTCTGCTAGCCGCACTGTAAACACTCTGCTAGCCGCACTGTAAACACTCTGCTAGTCACACTGTAAACACTCTGCTAGCCGCACTGTAAACACTCTGCTAGCCGCACTGTAAACACTCTGCTAGCCACACTGTAAACACTCTGCTAGCCACACTGTAAACACTCTGCTAGCCACACTGTAAACACTCTGCTAGTCACACTGTAAACACTCTGCTAGTCGCACTGTAAACACTCTGCTAGTCACACTGTAAACACTCTGCTAACCACACTGTAAACACTCTGCTAGTCACACTGTAAACACTCTGCTAACCACACTGTAAACACTCTGCTAGTCGCACTGTAAACACTCTGCTAGCCGCACTGTAAACACTCTGCTAGTCGCACTGTAAACACTCTGCTAGTCGCACTGTAAACACTCTGCTAGTCGCACTGTAAACACTCTGCTAGCCGTACTGTAAACACTCTGCTAGCCGCACTGTAAACACTCTGCTAGCCGCACTGTAAACACTCTGCTAGCCGCACTGTAAACACTCTGCTAGTCACACTGTAAACACTCTGCTAGCCGCACTGTAAACACTCTGCTAGCCACACTGTAAACACTCTGCTAGTCACACTGTAAACACTCTGCTAGTCGCACTGTAAACACTCTGCTAGTCGCACTGTAAACACTCTGCTAGCCGCACTGTAAACACTCTGCTAGTCACACTGTAAACACTCTGCTAGTCACACTGTAAACACTCTGCTAGTCACACTGTAAACACTCTGCTAGTCACACTGTAAACACTCTGCTAGTCACACTGTAAACACTCTGCTAGTCACACTGTAAACACTCTGCTAGCCACACTGTAAACACTCTGCTAGTCACACTGTAAACACTCTGCTAGTCACACTGTAAACACTCTGCTAGTCACACTGTAAACACTCTGCTAGTCACACTGTAAACACTCTGCTAGTCACACTGTAAACACTCTGCTAGTCACACTGTAAACACTCTGCTAGTCACACTGTAAACACTCTGCTAGTCACACTGTAAACACTCTGCTAGTCACACTGTAAACACTCTGCTAGTCACACTGTAAACACTCTGCTAGCCACACTGTAAACACTCTGCTAGTCACACTGTAAACACTCTGCTAGCCACACTGTAAACACTCTGCTAGCCACACTGTAAACACTCTGCTAGCCACACTGTAAACACTCTGCTAGCCACACTGTAAACACTCTGCTAGTCACACTGTAAACACTCTGCTAGTCGCACTGTAAACACTCTGCTAGTCACACTGTAAACACTCTGTTAGCCACACTGTAAACACTCTGCTAGTCACACTGTAAACACTCTGCTAGTCACACTGTAAACACTCTGCTAGTCACACTGTAAACACTCTGCTAGTCACACTGTAAACACTCTGCTAGTCACACTGTAAACACTCTGTTAGCCACACTGTAAACACTCTGCTAGTCACACTGTAAACACTCTGCTAGTCACACTGTAAACACTCTGCTAGTCACACTGTAAACACTCTGCTAGTCACACTGATCTGTAAACAACAACAACATATTCAATATTATATTATATTAATATTATTATTATACACTACCATTCAAAAGTTTGGGGTCACTTAGAATTGTCCTTGTTTTCGAAAGAAAAGCAATTTTCTTGTCCATTAAAATAACATCAAATTGATCAGAAATACAGTGTAGACATTGTTAATGTTGTAAATCAAAAACGCTAGTATACTACAGTAATATCTGCCAAAACGCTAGTATACTACAGTAATATCTGCCAAAACGCTAGTATACTACAGTAATATCTGCCAAAACGCTAGTATACTACAGTAATATCTGCCAAAACGCTAGTATACTACAGTAATATCTGCCAAAACGCTAGTATACTACAGTAATATCTGCCAAAACGCTAGTATACTACAGTAATATCTGCCAGAACGCTAGTATACTACAGTAATATCTGCCAAAACGCTAGTATACTACAGTAATATCTGCCAAAACGCTAGTATACTACAGTAATATCTGCCAAAACGCTAGTATACTACAGTAATATCTGCCAAAACGCTAGTATACTACAGTAATATCTGCCAAAACGCTAATATACTACAGTAATATCTGCCAAAACGCTAGTATACTACAGTAATATCTGCCAAAACGCTAGTATACTACAGTAATATCTGCCAAAACGCTAGTATACTACAGTAATATCTGCCAAAACGCTAGTATACTACAGTAATATCTGCCAAAACGCTAATATACTACAGTAATATCTGCCAAAACGCTAGTATACTACAGTAATATCTGCCAAAACGCTAGTATACTACAGTAATATCTGCCAAAACGCTAGTATACTACAGTAATATCTGCCAAAACGCTAGTATACTACAGTAATATCTGCCAAAACGCTAGTATAAATCAAATCAAATCTTATTGGCCACATGCGCCGAATACAACAGGTGCAGACGTTACAGTGAAATGCTTACTTAAAGCCCTTAACCAACAATGCATTAATTTTTTTATAAAAAAGTGAAATAAAACAACAACAAAAAAGTGTTGAGAAAAAAAGAGCAGAAGTAAAATAAAATAACAGTAGGGAGGCTATATATACAGGGGGGTACCGGTGCAGAGTCAATGTGCGGGGGCACCGGCTAGTTGAGGTAGTTGAGGTAATATGTACATGTGGGTAGAGTTAAAGTGACTATTCATAAATATTTAACAGAGTAGCAGCAGCGTAAAAAGATGGGGTGAGTGGGCAGTGCAAATAGTCCGGGTAGCCATGATTAGCTGTTCAGGAGTCTTATGGCTTGGGGGTAGAAGCTGTTGAGAAGCCTTTTGGACCTAGACTTGGCGCTCCGGTACTGCTTGCCGGATCACAAAAAAAATGGCTGTTGTAGCTGAAAACGGCTGATTTTTATGGAATATCTACATAGGCGTACAGAGGCCCATTATCAGCAACCATCAGTCCTGTGTTCCAATGGCACGTTGTGTTTGCTAATCCAAGTTTACCATTTTAAAAGGCTAATTGATCATTAGAAAACCCTTTTGCAATTATGTTAGCACAGCTGAAAACTGTGGTGCTGATTAAAGAAGCAATAAAACTGGCCTTCTTGAGACTAGTTGAGTATCTGGAGCATCAGCAATTGTGGGTTCGATTACAGGCTCAAAATGGCCAGAAACAAATAACTTTCTTCTGAAACTCGTCAGTCTATTCTTGTTCTGAGAAATGAAGGTTATTCCATGCGAGAAATTGCCAAGAAACTGAAGATCTCGTACAACGCTGTGTACTACTCCCTTCATAGAACAGCGCAAACTGGCTCTAACCAGAATAGAAAGAGGAGTGGGAGGCCCCGGTGCACAACTGAGCAAGAGGACAAATACATTAGTGTCTAGTTTGAGAAACAGACGCCTCACAGGTCCTCAACTGGCAGCTTCATTAAATAGTACCCGCAAAACACCAGTCTCAACGTTAACAGTGAAGAGGCGACTCCGGGATGCTGACCTTCTAGGCAGAGTAAAAAAAAAAAAGCCATATCTCAGACTGGCCAATAAAAATAAAAGATTAAGATGGGCAAAAGAACACAGACACTGGACAGAGGAAGATTGGAAAAAAGTGTTATGGACAGACGAATCGAAGTTTGAGGTGTTCGGATCACAAAGAAGAACATTTGTGAGACGCAAATGAAAAGATGCTGGAGGAGTGCTTGATTCCATCTGTCAAGCATGGTGGAGGCAATGTGATGGTCTGGGGGGGCTTTGGTGGTGGTAAAATGGGAGATTTGTGCAAGGTAAAAGGGATCATGAAGAAGGAAGGCTCCATTTTGCAACGCCATGCCATACCCTGTGGACGGTGCTTGATTGGAGCCAATTTCCTCCTACAACAGGACAATGACCCAAAGCACAGCTCCAAACTATGCAATAACTATTTAGGGAAGAAGCAGTCAGCTGGTATTCTGTCTATAATGGAGTGGCCAGCACAGTCACCGGATCTCAACCCTATTGAGCTGTTGTGGGAGCAGCTTGACCGTATGGTACGTAAGAAGTGCCCATCAAGCCAATCCAACTTGTGGGAGGTGCTTCAGGAAGCATGGGGTGAAATCTCTTCAGATTACCTCAACAAATTGACAACTAGAATGCCAAAGGTCTGCAAGGCTGTAAATGCTGCAAATGGAGGATTCTTTGATGAAAACAAAGTTTGAAGGACACAATTATTATTTCAATTAAACATAATTATTTCTAACCTTGTTAATGACTACATTTCCTATGCATTTTGATATATTTCCTATTCATAACTCATTTCATGTATGTTTTCATGGAAAACAAGATAATTTCTAAGTGACCCCAAACCTTTGAACAGTAGTGTATATACAGGAGTACACTCTGCTAGCCACACACAACCTGGAAACAACAACATATTAAATATTATATTAATAAATATTAATATATATATATATATATATATATATATATATATATATATATATATATATATATATATATATATATTACACACACAGGTGTACACCCTGCTAGCCACACACGACCTGGAAACAACAACATATTAATTATTATATTAATAAATATTAATATATATATATACAGGAGTACACCCTGCTAGCCACACACAACCTGGAAACAACAACATATTAAATATTATATTAATAAATATTAATATATATATACAGGAGTACACCCTGCTAGCCACACACAACCTGGAAACAACAACATATTAAATATTATATTAATAAATATTAATATATATATATATACAGGAGTACACCCTGCTAGCCACACACAACCTGGAAACAACAACATATTAAATATTATATTAATAAATATTAATATATATATACAGGAGTACACCCTGCTAGCCACACACAACCTGGAAACAACAACATATTAAATATTATATTAATAAATATTTATATATATATATATACAGGAGTACACCCTGCTAGCCACACACAACCTGGAAACAACAACATATTAAATATTATATTAATAAATATTAATATATATATACAGGAGTACACCCTGCTAGCCACACACAACCTGGAAACAACAACATATTACATATTATATTAATAAATATTAATATATACAGTGGGGAAAAAAAGTATTTAGTCAGCCACCAATTGTGCAAGTTCTCCCACTTAAAAAGATGAGAGAGGCCTGTAATTTTCATCATAGGTACACGTCAACTATGACAGACAAAATGAGAAAAAAATATCCAGAAAATCACATTGTAGGATTTTTAATGAATTTATTTGCAAATGATGGTGGAAAATAAGTATTTGGTCACCTACAAACAAGCAAGATTTCTGGCTCTCACAGACCTGTAACTTCTTCTTTAAGAGGCTCCTCTGTCCTCCACTCGTTACCTGTATTAATGGCACCTGTTTGAACTTGTTATCAGTATAAAAGACACCTGTCCACAACCTCAAACAGTCACACTCCAAACTCCACTATGGCCAAGACCAAAGAGCTGTCAAAGGACACCAGAAACAAAATTGTAGACCTGCACCAGGCTGGGAAGACTGAATCTGCAATAGGTAAGCAGCTTGGTTTGAAGAAATCAACTGTGGGAGCAATTATTAGGAAATGGAAGACATACAAGACCACTGATAATCTCCCTCGATCTGGGGCTCCACGCAAGATCTCACCCCGTGGGGTGAAACTGATCACAAGAACGGTGAGCAAAAATCCCAGAACCACACGGGGGGACCTAGTGAATGACCTGCAGAGAGCTGGGACCAAAGTAACAAAGCCTACCATCAGTAACACACTACGCCGCCAGGGACTCAAATCCTGCAGTGCCAGACGTGTCCCCCTGCTTAAGCCAGTACATGTCCAGGCCCGTCTGAAGTTTGCTAGAGTGCATTTGGATGATCCAGAAGAGGATTGGGAGAATGTCATATGGTCAGATGAAACCAAAATATAACTTTTTGGTAAAAACTCAACTCGTCGTGTTTGGAGGACAAAGAATGCTGAGTTGCATCCAAAGAACACCATACCTACTGTGAAGCATGGGGGTGGAAACATCATGCTTTGGGGCTGTTTTTCTGCAAAGGGACCAGGACGACTGATCCGTTAAAGGAAAGAATGAATGGGGCCATGTATTGTGAGATTTTGAGTGAAAACCTCCTACCATCAGCAAGGGCATTGAAGATGAAACGTGGCTGGGTCTTTCAGCATGACAATGATCCCAAACACACCACCCGGGCAACGAAGGAGTGGCTTCGTAAGAAGCATTTCAAGGTCCTGGAGTGGCCTAGCCAGTCTCCAGATCTCAACCCCATAGAAAATCTTTGGAGGGAGTTGAAAGTCTGTGTTGCCCAGCGACAGCCCCAAAACATCACTGCTCTAGAGGAGATCTGCATGGAGGAATGGGCCAAAATACCAGCAACAGTGTATGAAAACCTTGTGAAGACTTACAGAAAACGTTTGACCTGTATCATTGCCAACAAAGGGTATATAACAAAGTATTGAGAAACTTTTGTTATTGACCAAATACTTATTTTCCACCATAATTTGCAAATAAATTCATAAAAAATCCTACAATGTGATTTTCTGGATAATTTTTTCTCATTTTTTCTGTCATAGTTGATGTGTACCTATGATGCAAATTACAGGCCTCTCTCATCTTTTTAAGTGGGAGAACTTGCACAATTGGTTGCTGACTAAATACTTTTTCCCCCCACTGTATATACAGGAGTACACCCTGCTAGCCACACACAACCTGGAAACAACAACATATTAAATATTATATTAATCAATATTAATATATATATATATACAGGAGTACACCCTGCTAGCCACACACAACCTGGAAACAACAACATATTAAATATTATATTAATCAATATTAATATATATATATATACAGGAGTACACCCTGCTAGCCACACACAACCTGGAAACAACAACATATTAAATATTATATTAATCAATATTAATATATATATATATACAGGAGTACACTCTGCTAGCCACACACAACCTGGAAACAACAACATATTAAATATTATATTAATAAATATTAATATATATATACAGGAGTACACTCTGCTAGCCACACACAACCTGGAAACAACAACATATTAAATATTATATTAATCAATATTAATATATATATACAGGAGTACACCCTGCTAGCCACACACAACCTGGAAACAACAACATATTAAATATTATATTAATAAATATTAATATATATATATATATATACACAGGAGTACACTCTGCTAGCCACACACAACCTGGAAACAACAACATATTAAATATTATATTCATATTATTCTTATATATACACAACAACATTATTAGCACAACAACAACAATATTAACATAACAACAACATTATTGACTCGACCTGTACATCAACATTAACATTTCCTGCATGCTCGTTGCCCATATAAAAAAAAATCTCACCTTCTATTACAAACGTCTCGATGACAAAATACAACACCAAGATGAGCACCGTTATAGCTGACATCACCAGGCCTAGACAGAGAGAGAGAGAATGCTGTGTGACCATATAACTTTTAGCAGACGCTCTTATCCAGAGCGACTTACAGTTAGTGAGTGCATACATTTTTCATACTGGCCCCCCGTGGGAATCGAACCCACAACCCTGGCGTTGCAAGCGCCATGCTCTACCAACTGAGCTACAGGAGGGGCCAATGACGCTCTAATGTTACATAAGGCCATACAAATTTAATTGACTGTATAACAGAGGCGAGCAAAAAAAAAAAAGGAAGAAATATATAAAATTGACTCCAAATTCAAAATTTCAAATGGTGGGGTGCTTATATTTGTCCTGTTTCACATATGTACAAGTGTGTGACCTGTAAAAGTGTGTGGTATGAAATGGAAATGTGTTTTTTGCATATCCCACTCCCCTAAAACACAGGTAGGAGAGTGGGGTCACGGCCAGGGATCAGCCATTATCAACAGCAACCCTGGAGTAATTAGGGTTAAGTGCCTTGCTCAAGGGCACATTGACAGATTTGATACCAAGTGGCATGTTCTGGTCTCTATAGTGTTTTTTTTTCTTGTAATGAACTGCTTTCCTTCTTGTTGATACACAGTGCTCATGGACCTGACTTTTTTGAATTGTTGATTGAGCCTCACCACCTCTTCCCCCTTTAAGAACATCGGGACATCCGCAGTGGACACACATCTGGACATCCGCAGTGGACACACATCTGGACATCCACAGTGGACACACATCTGGACATCCACAGTGGACACACATCTGGACATCCACAGTGGACACACATCTGGACATCCACAGTGGACACACATCTGGACATCCACAGTGGACACACATCTGGACATCCACAGTGGACACACATCTGGACATCCACAGTGAATACACATCTGGACATCCACAGTGGACACACATCTGGACATCCACAGTGGACACACATCTGGACATCCACAGTGGACACACATCTGGACATCCACAGTGGACACACATCTGGACATCCACAGTGGGGACACATCTGGACATCCACAGTGAATACACATCTGGACATCCACAGTGGGGACACATCTGGACATCCACAGTGGACACACATCTGGACATCCACAGTGGACACACATCTGGGACTGCTGATTAATACTGTGTCTCACTCTTTTATTCCACAGGTTAGAGCCATTACATGGTGATATGGACTGTCTTATTGAAAGCCATTACCTGCTGGTGATATGGACTGTCTTATTGAAATCCATTACCTGGTGATATGGACTGTCTTATTGAAAGCCATTACCTGTTTATATGGACTGTCTTATTGAAAGCCATTACCTGCTGGTGATATGGACTGTCTTATTGAAAGCCATTACCTGGTGATATGGACGGTCTTATTGAAAGCCATTACCTGTTGATATGGACTGTCTTATTGAAAGCCATTACCTGTTGATATGGACTGTCTTATTGAAAGCCATTACCTGTTGATATGGACTGTCTTATTGAAAGCCATTACCTGTTGATATGGACTGTCTTATTGAAAGCCATTACCTGTTGATATGGACTGTCTTATTGAAAGCCATTACCTGCTGGTGATATGGACTGTCTTATTGAAATCCATTACCTGGTGATATGGACTGTCTTATTGAAAGCCATTACCTGGTGATATGGACTGTCTTATTGAAAGCCATTACCTGTTGATATGGACTGTCTTATTGAAAGCCATTACCTGCTGGTGATATGGACTGTCTTATTGAAAGCCATTACCTGGTGATATGGACTGTCTTATTGAAAGCCATTACCTGTTGATATGGACTGTCTTATTGAAAGCCATTACCTGGTGATATGGACTGTCTTATTGAAAGCCATTACCTGTTGATATGGACTGTCTTATTGAAAGCCATTACCTGCTGGTGATATGGACTGTCTTATTGAAAGCCATTACCTGGTGATATGGACTGTCTTATTGAAAGCCATTACCTGTTGATATGGACTGTCTTATTGAAAGCCATTACCTGCTGGTGATATGGACTGTCTTATTGAAAGCCATTACCTGGTGATATGGACTGTCTTATTGAAAGCCATTACCTGGTGATATGGACTGTCTTATTGAAAGCCATTACCTGTTGATATGGACTGTCTTATTGAAAGCCATTACCTGCTGGTGATATGGACTGTCTTATTGAAAGCCATTACCTGGTGATATGGACTGTCTTATTGAAAGCCATTACCTGTTGATATGGACTGTCTTATTGAAAGCCATTACCTGCTGGTGATATGGACTGTCTTATTGAAAGCCATTACCTGGTGATATGGACTGTCTTATTGAAAGCCATTACCTGTTGATATGGACTGTCTTATTGAAAGCCATTACCTGTTGATATGGACTGTCTTATTGAAAGCCATTACCTGCTGGTGATATGGACTGTCTTATTGAAATCCATTACCTGGTGATATGGACTGTCTTATTGAAAGCCATTACCTGTTGATATGGACTGTCTTATTGAAAGCCATTACCTGCTGGTGATATGGACGGTCTTATTGAAAGCCATTACCTGTTGATATGGACTGTCTTATTGAAAGCCATTACCTGGTGATATGGACTGTCTTATTGAAAGCCATTACCTGTTGATATGGACTGTCTTATTGAAAGCCATTACCTGCTGGTGATATGGACTGTCTTATTGAAAGCCATTACCTGGTGATATGGACTGTCTTATTGAAAGCCATTACCTGTTGATATGGACTGTCTTATTGAAAGTCATTACCTGCTGGTGATATGGACTGTCTTATTGAAAGCCATTACCTGGTGATATGGACTGTCTTATTGAAAGCCATTACCTGTTGATATGGACTGTCTTATTGAAAGCCATTACCTGTTGATATGGACTGTCTTATTGAAAGCCATTACCTGCTGGTGATATGGACTGTCTTATTGAAATCCATTACCTGGTGATATGGACTGTCTTATTGAAAGCCATTACCTGTTGATATGGACTGTCTTATTGAAAGCCATTACCTGCTGGTGATATGGACTGTCTTATTGAAAGACATTACCTGGTGATATGGACTGTCTTATTGAAAGCCATTACCTGCTGATATGGACTGTCTTATTGAAAGCCATTACCTGCTGGTGATATGGACTGTCTTATTGAAAGCCATTACCTGGTGATATGGACTGTCTTATTGAAAGCCATTACCTGTTGATATGGACTGTCTTATTGAAAGCCATTACCTGTTGATATGGACTGTCTTATTGAAAGCCATTACCTGCTGGTGATATGGACTGTCTTATTGAAATCCATTACCTGGTGATATGGACTGTCTTATTGAAAGCCATTACCTGTTGATATGGACTGTCTTATTGAAAGCCATTACCTGCTGGTGATATGGACGGTCTTATTGAAAGCCATTACCTGTTGATATGGACTGTCTTATTGAAAGCCATTACCTGGTGATATGGACTGTCTTATTGAAAGCCATTACCTGTTGATATGGACTGTCTTATTGAAAGCCATTACCTGCTGGTGATATGGACTGTCTTATTGAAAGCCATTACCTGGTGATATGGACTGTCTTATTGAAAGCCATTACCTGTTGATATGGACTGTCTTATTGAAAGTCATTACCTGCTGGTGATATGGACTGTCTTATTGAAAGCCATTACCTGGTGATATGGACTGTCTTATTGAAAGCCATTACCTGTTGATATGGACTGTCTTATTGAAAGCCATTACCTGTTGATATGGACTGTCTTATTGAAAGCCATTACCTGCTGGTGATATGGACTGTCTTATTGAAATCCATTACCTGGTGATATGGACTGTCTTATTGAAAGCCATTACCTGTTGATATGGACTGTCTTATTGAAAGCCATTACCTGCTGGTGATATGGACTGTCTTATTGAAAGCCATTACCTGGTGATATGGACTGTCTTATTGAAAGCCATTACCTGCTGATATGGACTGTCTTATTGAAAGCCATTACCTGCTGGTGATATGGACTGTCTTATTGAAAGCCATTACCTGCTGATATGGACTGTCTTATTGAAAGCCATTACCTGGTGATATGGACTGTCTTATTGAAAGCCATTACCTGGTGATATGGACTGTCTTATTGAAAGCCATTACCTGCTGGTGATATGGACTGTCTTATTGAAAGCCATTACCTGCTGGTGATATGGACTGTCTTATTGAAAGCCATTACCTGCTGGTGATATGGACTGTCTTATTGAAAGCCATTACCTGCTGGTGATATGGACTGTCTTATTGAAAGCCATTACCTGGTGATATGGACTGTCTTATTGAAAGCCATTACCTGGTGATATGGACTGTCTTATTGAAAGCCATTACCTGGTGATATGGACTGTCTTATTGAAAGCCATTACCTGGTGATATGGACTGTCTTATTGAAAGCCATTACCTGCTGGTGATATGTACTGTCTTATTGAAAGCCATTACCTGCTGGTGATATGGACTGTCTTATTGAAATCCATTACCTGGTGATATGGACTGTCTTATTGAAAGCCATTACCTGTTGATATGGACTGTCTTATTGAAAGCCATTACCTGCTGGTGATATGGACTGTCTTATTGAAAGCCATTACCTGGTGATATGGACTGTCTTATTGAAAGCCATTACCTGCTGATATGGACTGTCTTATTGAAAGCCATTACCTGCTGGTGATATGGACTGTCTTATTGAAAGCCTTTACCTGCTGATATGGACTGTCTTATTGAAAGCCATTACCTGTTGATATGGACTGTCTTATTGAAAGCCATTACCTGCTGGTGATATGGACTGTCTTATTGAAAGCCATTACCTGCTGATATGGACTGTCTTATTGAAAGCCATTACCTGCTGATATGGACTGTCTTATTGAAAGCCATTACCTGGTGATATGGACTGTCTTATTGAAAGCCATTACCTGGTGATATGGACTGTCTTATTGAAAGCCATTACCTGCTGGTGATATGGACTGTCTTATTGAAAGCCATTACCTGCTGGTGATATGGACTGTCTTATTGAAAGCCATTACCTGCTGGTGATATGGACTGTCTTATTGAAAGCCATTACCTGGTGATATGGACTGTCTTATTGAAAGCCATTACCTGGTGATATGGACTGTCTTATTGAAAGCCATTACCTGGTGATATGGACTGTCTTATTGAAAGCCATTACCTGGTGATATGGACTGTCTTATTGAAAGCCATTACCTGCTGGTGATATGTACTGTCTTATTGAAAGCCATTACCTGTTGATATGGACTGTCTTATTGAAAGCCATTACCTGGTGATATGGACTGTCTTATTGAAAGCCATTACCTGCAGGTGATATGGACTGTCTTATTGAAAGCCATTACCTGGTGGTGATATGGACTGTCTTATTGAAAGCCATTACCTGGTGATATGGACTGTCTTATTGAAACATCTCTGAACCACATACTGTATAAAACATTTCTCATCCCAAATGAATTGGACAGTTTTCTGTTTTTGTCTAGACAGTTTAATTTTGTCATACAAGCACCTTGTTTTCTCACATTCAACACAGTTGATGGTTTCTCTCACCTTTGCACTGACCATAACAGCACTCCTCTTCACTTCTCTGTTGGCTGTTATAGAAGGCCTTGGCAGTGGTGTCCAAGCTGTACAGAAAATCACATTTCTGGTACTCATGTCTGACTGCTGTCAATGTTGGATCAGGCACAAACCTTCATTTCTTGAATTGTTATTCTGGCAGGCATGGAGCATTAGTGCGGTTCCACCATGAATAATCTCCTTCACATGTCTTGATCTGCACCATGTATTGAGACATCTTGAAATGTCTGTCCTGGAATTGCTTGTACCGTTCCTTGTCAAGGTCCTTCCTGCTGAGGTCATGTATCGTGTCAACTTCTATAATCAATGATGTTGAATTGTTGCGCAATAATGGCAATTTCACCCTGTGTTGCGGGCTGATGTACTTCAATGTGTGTTCCTTCCGCTTAAGTCGGTCAAACCGATCACTCACAAGAGCTGCAACATGATCTATGCTCTTTTCAAAGGTCCCTTTCAGGTCTGGGTGTTTTGGTGATTGTTTCATGTAGGCTCGTCATTATGCTGCACTTCTTCACACGCTTCTCCTTTGGTTTTTCCATCTTCTCCCTGGCCAGGGCTGTTCCCTGCAGTCCCAAGTTTAGAAGGGAATTCACGCTCTTGGCAGGGTTGGCCCAGCTGTCACCTGGTGCTGTTCTACAGGCGATAAGCATGTCAAGATCCAGTTGAATAAACAGGAGTGTGAGGCATGCTTGAACAGAACAGAGCTATAGGTGGTTCTGTGGTCTGGCCCACCATCAGATTGAATTATCAAGATTAATTTGTTGAGAGAGACTCAATCTTCACTGTAGTTCCATCTTCTAAAGACAGGGACGCAACTTTCACTGGGGACGGGGGGACATGTCCCCCCCACATTCTGTAATTGCATTTTTGTCACCCCCAGTTTTATAATTGGAATGTGATACAAAACAAGGCAACGGTTTGCTTTAGGACCATGCGGACACCTCCGAACGGTCAGGTAGGCTGCTTGGAATGTTTATCTCACTGGATAAAAAAATTAAATAATTATGTCCCCCCCCAACTTCTAAAACCAAAGTTGCGCCCCCTGTCTAAAGATGCTGAGATTTGTGTGTCGAAGAGGGCTGGATGGCTGGAAAACCTTGTCCTTGACAGTGACATGCACTTTCTCATTATAAAAATGACCCAGATGGAGATGCTGGGATGTCTGGGATCAACATGATAGATTGGTACAATTCCGCTGATGCAGTCGGCAGCTGCTAGAACTGTCCCAGTCATATGAGCAAAGCTTAAAGACCTGCCTCTGTTACACCTACAGGCTGGCCAGGTCCTCCGACAGGGATGATTGCCTCATCATCCACACTTAACATTTCACACTCCTGCTGCCACATGCAGGCAAACTGTTTCATGTAGTTCCACTGTCCTGCAACAAACTTTGAGTCCTGATGTCCCTTCCTAATTGATCGCCCGAGATTGGACCATTAACTTGAGGTCAACCCTTCCTGTGTACTGGAGAGCAGACTTGGACCATGGATTCTTGGGTGTAAACTGCAGTCGCAGCCACTGTGTTCATGGGATTTTAGTTTCTGGTGGAAGCCGCTTTTCCACTGTGTCACTCAAGTCCTCCACTGATATAGCAAAAGGTAAGAACTAGTACTCCCCATGTCTGTGATCGTTGACCTGAGCTGTGTATTGGTCAACATACTTCTCTACTTCCTCCCAAAAGGGCTGGAATGAGGATTGTGGTTTGCCATTCAGCTTCCTTAAATCCATGATCAGGTCTGGGTCATCACCATTGTCACGCCCTGGCTCTGGGGACTCTAGTATGTTGAGCCAGGGTGTGAGTGTTCATTTGTTTATGTTCTAGTTTGTATTTCTATGTTGGCCTGAGTGACTCCCAATCAGAGGCAACGAGTGTCAGCTGGTTGTCTCTGATTGGGAGCCATATTTAAACTGTCTATCTTTCCCTTTGTGTTTGTGGTTTCTTGTTCTTATTTGGTTTGTTTATGTAACCAGAGACATCACGTTTTCGTCTGTTGTTTTGATCGTGTGATCATACTCTAATAAATATAAATATGTTCACCTTCAACGCTGCGCATTGGTCCTCCTCCTTAGACGATCGTGACAACCATCAAGGAGGAACAAGGATACTCTCTGGGTCATCACCATCAAGCAGGAACAAGGATACTCTCTGGGTCATCACCATCAAGGAGGAACAAGGATACTCTCTGGGTCATCACCATCAAGCAGGAACAAGTATACTCTCTGGGTCATCACCATCAAGGAGGAACACGGATACTCTCTGGGTCATCACCATCAAGGAGGAACAAGGATACTCTCTGGGTCATCACCATCAAGGAGGAACAAGGATACTCTCTGGGTCATCACCATCAAGCAGGAACACGGATACTCTCTGGGTCATCACCATCAAGGAGCAACACGGATACTCTCTGGGTCATCACCATCAAGCAGGAACAAGTATACTCTCTGGGTCATCACCATCAAGGAGGAACACGGATACTCTCTGGGTCATCACCATCAAGGAGGAACAAGGATACTCTCTGGGTCATCACCATCAAGGAGGAACAAGGATACTCTCTGGGTCATCACCATCAAGCAGGAACACGGATACTCTCTGGGTCATCACCATCAAGGAGCAACACGGATACTCTCTGGGTCATCACCATCAAGGAGGAACACGGATACTCTCTGGGTCATCACCATCAAGGAGGAACAAGGATACTCTCTGGGTCATCACCATCAAGGAGGAACAAGGATACTCTCTGGGTCATCACCATCAAGCAGGAACACGGATACTCTCTGGGTCATCACCATCAAGGAGCAACACGGATACTCTCTGGGTCATCACCATCAAGCAGGAACAAGGATACTCTCTGGGTCATCACCATCAAGGAGCAACAAGGATACTCTCTCATCAAGCAGACCCTGTTCAGCATCATCTGTCAGAAACTGCTGTTCACTTTGGCAGCATGTGCTTTTTGCTCTAGTGTGGTATGTTGGTATTTATTTTCTCAGTGTGGAGATGACATAAGCTTACCTGGTCTCATGAAGCCACTGCTATCTGACAGAAGCTTACCTGGTCTCATGAAGCCATCGCTATCTGACAGAAGCTTACCTGGTCTCATGAAGCCATCGCTATCTGACAGAAGCTTGCCTGGTCCCATGAAGCCATCGCTATCTGACAGAAGCTTGCCTGGTCCCATGAAGCCATCGCTATCTGACAGAAGCTTGCCTGGTCCCATGAAGCCATCGCTATCTGACAGACGCTTGCCTGGTCTCATGAAGCCACTGCTATCTGACAGAAGCTTGCCTGGTGCTATGAAGCCATCGCTATCTGACAGAAGCTTGCCTGGTCTCATGAAGCCATCGCTATCTGACAGAAGCTTGCCTGGTGCTATGAAGCCATCGCTATCTGACAGAAGCTTGCCTGGTCTCATGAAGCCATCGCTATCTGAGGATACCTTCCATATGTATATCAGAGTGCTAGGTAGTTACCACAGGCATACTTGTAGAAAGTAAAAGTCAATGGAAGTTTCAAGTTATCAATCCATTTCCTACCCTGGAATGTGTCTTCAGGAGAGGAGTCCAGTAGGAAGCGGGGGTGATGTTGGGGCATTTTCTCCAAAGCTTGCAACAGAGTGATGTACTGGGGGCTTACCGGTCCGCATGATGTTCTCACCGTGTAGCATAAAACATCCAAATCTGGTGTGTGTTTGTGAGTGGACTGTTGGTGACGTCCCCATGGATCTGTTACGTGCATCACATCTTCTCTGAAATCTCATTTGACTTGGAATACAGAACAAAGAAACAGGCAGAGACGTTTTTAAAACATAAAGCTTTTGGAAATACATCATAGATGGTGCCGCTTTCCATCATCACACAGTGAATCTACAAGGAGTAGTAGCTTTCCATCATCACACAGTGAATCTACAAGGAGTAGTAGCTTTCCATCATCACACAGTGAATCTACAAGGAGTAGTAGCTTTCCATCATCACAGAGTGAATCTACAAGGAGTAGTAGCTTTCCAACCGCAGACACAGTGAATCTACAAGGAGTAGTAGCTTTCCATCATCACAGTGAATCTACAAGGAGGAGTAGCTTTCCATCATCATACACAGTGAATCTACAAGGAGTAGTAGCTTTCCATCATCACACAGTGAATCTACAAGGAGTAGTAGCTTTCCATCATCACAGAGTGAATCTACAAGGAGTAGTAGCTTTCCAACCGCAGACACAGTGAATCTACAAGGAGTAGTAGCTTTCCATCATCACAGTGAATCTACAAGGAGTAGTAGCTTTCCATCATCACACAGTGAATCTACAAGGAGTAGTAGCTTTCCAACATCACACAGTGAATCTACAAGGTGTAGTATCTTTACAACATCACACAGTGAATCTACAAGGAGTAGTAGCTTTCCAACATCACACAGTGAATCTACAAGGAGTAGTAGCTTTCCATCATCACACAGTGAATCTAAAAGGAGTAGTAGCTTTCCAACACCACAGTGAATCTACAAGGAGAAGTAGCTTTCCATCATCAGACAAAGTGAATCTACAAGGAGTAGTAGATTTCCATCATCACAGTGAATCTACAAGGAGAAGTAGCTTTCCAACATCACACAGTGAATCTACAAGGAGAAGTAGCTTTCCATTATCAGACAGAGTGAATCTACAAGGAGTAGTAGCTTTCCACCATCACACAGTGAATCTACAAGGAGTAGTAGCTTTACAACACCACACAGTGAATCTACAAGGAGTAGTAGCTTTCCAACATCACCACAGTGAATCTACAAGGAGTAGTAGCTTTCCATCATCAGACACAGTGAATCTACAAGGAGTAGTAGCTTTCCATCATCACAGTGAATCTACAAGGAGAAGTAGCTTTCCAACATCACAAAGTGAATCTACAAGGAGAAGTAGCTTTCCATTATCAGACAGAGTGAATCTACAAGTAGTAGTAGCTTTCCATCATCACAGTGAATCTACAAGGAGAAGTAGCTTTCCAACATCACAAAGTGAATCTACAAGGAAAAGTAGCTTACCATTATCAGACAGAGTGAATCTACAAGGAGTAGTAGCTTTCCACCATCACACTGTGAATCTACAAGGAGTAGTAGCTTTACAACATCACACAGTGAATCTACAAGGAGTAGTAGCTTTCCAACATCACAACAGTGAATCTACAAGGAGTAGTAGCTTTCCAACATCACCACAGTGAATCTACAAGGAGTAGTAGCTTTCCATCATCACACAGTGAATCTACAAGGAGTAGTAGCTTTCCAACACCACAGTGAATCTACAAGGAGTAGTAGCTTTCCAACATCACCACAGTGAATCTACAAGGAGTAGTATTTTTCCAACATCACACAGTGAATGTACAAGGAGTAGTAGCTTTCCATTATCACACAGTGAATCTAGAAGGAGTAGTTGCTTTCCATCACCACAGTGAATCTACAAGGAGAAGTAGCTTTCCATCATCACACAGTGAATCTACAAGGAGTAGTAACTTTCCAACCGCAGGCACAGTGAATCTACAAGGAGTAGTAGCTTTCCAACATCACACAGTGAATCTACAAGGAGTAGTAGCTTTCCATCATCACAAACAGTAAATCTACAAGGAGTAGTAGCTTTACAACATCACACAGTGAATCTACAAGGAGTAGTAGATTTCCATCACCACAAAGTGAATCTACAAGGAGTAATAGCTTTCCATCACCACAGTGAATCTACAAGGAGTAGTAGCTTTCCATCACCACAGTGAATCTACAAGGAGGAGTAGCTTTCCATCATCATACACAGTGAATCTACAAGGAGTAGTAGCTTTCCGTCATCACACAGTGAATCTACAAGGAGTAGTAGCTTTCCATCATCTCACAGTGAATCTACAAGGAGTAGTAGCTTTCCATCACCACAGTGAATCTACAAGGAGTAGTAGCTTTCCATCACCACAGTGAATCTACAAGGAGTAGTAGCTTTCCATCATCACACAGTGAATCTACAAGGAGTAGTAGCTTTCCAACATCACACAGTTAATATTCAAGGAGTAGTAGCTTTCCATCATCACACAGTGAATCTACAAGGAGTAGTAGCTTTCCATCACCACAGTCAATCTACAAGGAGTAGTAGCTTTCCATCATCACAGTGAATCTACAAGGAGTAGTAGCTTTCCATCATCACACAGTGAATCTACAAGGAGTAGTACCTTTCCGTCATCACACAGTGAATCTAAAAGGAGTAGTAGCTTTCCATCATCACATAGTGAATCTACAAGGAGTAGTAGCTTTCCATCACCACAGTTAATCTACAAGGAGTAGTAGCTTTCCAACATCACACAGTTAATTTTCAAGGAGTAGTACCTTTCCGTCATCACACAGTGAATCTAAAAGGAGTAGTAGCGTTCCAACAACACACAGTGAATCTACAACGAGTAGCTTTCCAACCATCAAACACAGTGAATTTACAAGGAGTAGTAGCTTTCCATAATCCGACACAGTGAATCTACAAGGAGTAGTAGCTTTCCAACATCACACAGTGAATCTACAAGGATTAGTAGCTTTCCATCATCACACAGTGAATCTACAAGGAGTAGTAGCTTTCAACATCACACAATGAATCTACAAGGAGTAGTAGGTTTCCATCACCAGACACAGTGAATCTACAAGGAGTAGTAGCTTTCCATCACCACAGTGAATCTACAAGGAGTAATAGCTTTCCATCATCACAGTGAATCTACAAGGAGTAGTAGCTTTCCATCATCATACAGTGAATCTACAAGGAGTAGTAGCTTTCCATCATCATACAGTGAATCTACAAGGAGTAGTAGCTTTCCAACATCACACAGTGAATATACAAGGAGTAGTAGCTTTCCAACATCACACAGTGAATCTACAAGGAGTAGTAGCTTTCCATCATCACACAGTGAATCTACAAGGAGTAGTAGCTTTCCATCATCACAGTGAATCTACAAGGAGTAGTAGCTTTACAACATCACACAGTGAATCTACAAGGAGTAGTAGCTTTCCAACATCACACAGTGAATCTACAAGGAGTAGTACATTTCCATCACCACAGTGAATCTACAAGGAGTAGTAGCTTTCCAACATCACACAGTGAATCTACAAGGAGTAGTAGCTTTACAACATCACACAGTGAATCTACAAGGAGTAGTAGCTTTCCAACATCACACAGTGAATCTACAAGGAGTAGTAGCTTTCCAACATCACCACAGTGAATCTACAAGGAAGAGTAGCTTTCCATCATCACACAGTGAATCTACAAGGAGTAGTAGCTTTCCATCCCAACAGTGAATCTACAAGAAGAAGTAGCTTTCCATTATCAGACACAGTGAATCTACAAGGAGTAGTAGCTTTCCATCATCACACAGTGAATCTACAAGGAGTAGTAGCTTTCCATCATCACACAGTGAATCTACAAGGAGTAGTAGCTTTCCAACCGCAGGCACAGTGAATCTACAAGGAGTAGTAGCTTTCCATCATCACAGAGTGAATCTACAAGGAGTAGTAGCTTTCCATCATCACAAACAGTAAATCTTTAAGGAGTAGTAGCTTTACAACATCACACAGTGAATCTACAAGGAGTAGTAGATTTCCATCACCACAAAGTGAATCTACAAGGAGTAATAGCTTTCCATCACCACAGTGAATCTACAAGGAGTAGTAGCTTTCCATCACCACAGTGAATCTACAAGGAGGAGTAGCTTTCCATCATCATACACAGTGAATCTACAAGGAGTAGTAGCTTTCCATCATCACACAGTGAATCTACAAGGAGTAGTAGCTTTCCATCATCACACAGTGAATCTACAAGGAGTAGTAGCTTTCCATCATCACACAGTGAATCTACAAGGAGTAGTAGCTTTCCATCACCACAGTCAATCTACAAGGAGTAGTAGCTTTCCATAATCCGACACAGTGAATCTACAAGGAGTAGTAGCTTTCCAACATCACACAGTGAATCTACAAGGATTAGTAGCTTTCCATCATCACACAGTGAATCTACAAGGAGTAGTAGCTTTCCAACATCACACAGTGAATCTACAAGGAGTAGTAGGTTTCCATCACCAGACACAGTGAATCTACAAGGAGTAGTAGCTTTCCATCACCACAGTGAATCTACAAGGAGTAATAGCTTTCCATCATCACAGTGAATCTACAAGGAGTAGTAGCTTTCCATCATCATACAGTGAATCTACAAGGAGTAGTAGCTTTCCATCATCATACAGTGAATCTACAAGGAGTAGTAGCTTTCCAACATCACACAGTGAATATACAAGGAGTAGTAGCTTTCCAACATCACACAGTGAATCTACAAGGAGTAGTAGCTTTCCATCATCACACAGTGAATCTACAAGGAGTAGTAGCTTTCCATCATCACAGTGAATCTACAAGGAGTAGTAGCTTTACAACATCACACAGTGAATCTACAAGGAGTAGTAGCTTTCCAACATCACACAGTGAATCTACAAGGAGTAGTACATTTCCATCACCACAGTGAATCTACAAGGAGTAGTAGCTTTCCAACATCACACAGTGAATCTACAAGGAGTAGTAGCTTTACAACATCACACAGTGAATCTACAAGGAGTAGTAGCTTTCCAACATCACCACAGTGAATCTACAAGGAAGAGTAGCTTTCCATCATCACACAGTGAATCTACAAGGAGTAGTAGCTTTCCATCCCAACAGTGAATCTACAAGAAGAAGTAGCTTTCCATTATCAGACACAGTGAATCTACAAGGAGTAGTAGCTTTCCATCATCACACAGTGAATCTACAAGGAGTAGTAGCTTTCCATCATCACACAGTGAATCTACAAGGAGTAGTAGCTTTCCAACCGCAGGCACAGTGAATCTACAAGGAGTAGTAGCTTTCCATCATCACAGAGTGAATCTACAAGGAGTAGTAGCTTTCCATCATCACAAACAGTAAATCTTTAAGGAGTAGTAGCTTTACAACATCACACAGTGAATCTACAAGGAGTAGTAGATTTCCATCACCACAAAGTGAATCTACAAGGAGTAATAGCTTTCCATCACCACAGTGAATCTACAAGGAGTAGTAGCTTTCCATCACCACAGTGAATCTACAAGGAGGAGTAGCTTTCCATCATCATACACAGTGAATCTACAAGGAGTAGTAGCTTTCCATCATCACACAGTGAATCTACAAGGAGTAGTAGCTTTCCATCATCACACAGTGAATCTACAAGGAGTAGTAGCTTTCCATCATCACACAGTGAATCTACAAGGAGTAGTAGCTTTCCATCACCACAGTCAATCTACAAGGAGTAGTAGCTTTCCATCATCACAGTGAATCTACAAGGAGTAGTAGCTTTCCATCATCACACAGTGAATCTACAAGGAGTAGTACCTTTCCGTCATCACACAGTGAATCTAAAAGGAGTAGTAGCTTTCCATCATCACACAGTGAATCTACAAGGAGTAGTAGCTTTCCATCACCACAGTAAATCTACAAGGAGTAGTAGCTTTCCAACATCACACAGTTAATCTTCAAGGAGTAGTACCTTTCCGTCATCACAAAGTGAATCTAAAAGGAATAGTAGCGTTCCAACAACACACAGTGAATCTACAAGGAGTAGTAGCTTTCCACCATCAAACACAGTGAATTTACAAGGAGTAGTAGCTTTCCATAATCCGACACAGTGAATCTACAAGGAGTAGTAGCTTTCCAACATCACACAGTGAATCTACAAGGATTAGTAGCTTTCCATCATCACACAGTGAATCTACAAGGAGTAGTAGCTTTCCAACATCACCACAGTGAATCTACAAGGAGTAGTAGCTTTCCATCACCAGACACAGTGAATCTACAAGGAGTAGTAGCTTTCCATCACCACAATGAATCTACAAGGAGTAGTAGCTTTCCATCATCACAGTGAATCTACAAGGAGTAGTAGCTTTCTTACATCACACAGTGAATCTACAAGGAGTAGTAGCTTTCCATCATCACAGTGAATCTACAAGGAGTAGTAGCTTTACAACATCACACAGTGAATCTACAAGGAGTAGTAGCTTCCCAACATCACACAGTGAATCTACAAGGAGTAGTAGCTTTCCATCATCACACAGTGAATCTACAAGGAGTAGTAGCTTTCCATCATCACAGTGAATCTACAAGGAGTAGTAGCTTTACAACATCACACAGTGAATCTACAAGGAGTAGTAGCTTCCCAACATCACACAGTGAATCTACAAGGAGTAGTAGCTTTCAACATCACCACAGTGAATCTACAAGGAGTAGTAGCTTTCCAACATCACACAGTGAATCTACAAGGAGTAGTAGCTTTCCAACATCACCACAGTGAATCTACAAGGAAGAGTAGCTTACCATCATCACACAGTGAATCTACAAGGAGTAGTAGCTTTCCATCCCAACAGTGAATCTACAAGAAGTAGTAGCTTTCCAATATCAGACACAGTGAATCTACAAGGAGTAGTAGCTTTCCATCATCACACAGTGAATCTACAAGGAGTAGTAGCTTTCCATCATCACACAGTGAATCTACAAGGAGTAGTAGCTTTCCATCACCACAGTCAATCTACAAGGAGTAGTAGCTTTCCATCATCACAGTGAATCTACAAGGAGTAGTAGCTTTCCATCATCACACAGTGAATCTACAAGGAGTAGTACCTTTCCGTCATCACACAGTGAATCTAAAAGGAGTAGTAGCTTTCCATCATCACATAGTGAATCTACAAGGAGTAGTAGCTTTCCATCACCACAGTAAATCTACAAGGAGTAGTAGCTTTCCAACATCACACAGTTAATCTTCAAGGAGTAGTACCTTTCCGTCATCACAAAGTGAATCTAAAAGGAATAGTAGCGTTCCAACAACACACAGTGAATCTACAAGGAGTAGTAGCTTTCCAACCATCAAACACAGTGAATTTACAAGGAGTAGTAGCTTTCCATAATCCGACACAGTGAATCTACAAGGAGTAGTAGCTTTCCAACATCACACAGTGAATCTACAAGGATTAGTAGCTTTCCATCATCACACAGTGAATCTACAAGGAGTAGTAGCTTTCCAACATCACACAGTGAATCTACAAGGAGTAGTAGGTTTCCATCACCAGACACAGTGAATCTACAAGGAGTAGTAGCTTTCCATCACCACAGTGAATCTACAAGGAGTAATAGCTTTCCATCATCACAGTGAATCTACAAGGAGTAGTAGCTTTCCATCATCATACAGTAAATCTACAAGGAGTAGTAGCTTTCCATCATCATACAGTGAATCTACAAGGAGTAGTAGCTTTCCAACATCACACAGTGAATATACAAGGAGTAGTAGCTTTCCAACATCACACAGTGAATCTACAAGGAGTAGTAGCTTTCCATCATCACACAGTGAATCTACAAGGAGTAGTAGCTTTCCATCATCACAGTGAATCTACAAGGAGTAGTAGCTTTACAACATCACACAGTGAATCTACAAGGAATAGTAGCTTTCCAACATCACACAGTGAATCTACAAGGAGTAGTACATTTCCATCACCACAGTGAATCTACAAGGAGTAGTAGCTTTCCAACATCACACAGTGAATCTACAAGGAGTAGTAGCTTTACAACATCACACAGTGAATCTACAAGGAGTAGTAGCTTTCCAACATCACACAGTGAATCTACAAGGAGTAGTAGCTTTCCAACATCACCACAGTGAATCTACAAGGAAGAGTAGCTTTCCATCATCACACAGTGAATCTACAAGGAGTAGTAGCTTTCCATCCCAACAGTGAATCTACAAGAAGAAGTAGCTTTCCATTATCAGACACAGTGAATCTACAAGGAGTAGTAGCTTTCCATCATCACACAGTGAATCTACAAGGAGTAGTAGCTTTCCATCATCACACAGTGAATGTACAAGGAGTAGTAGCTTTCCAAACGCAGGCACAGTGAATCTACAAGGAGTAGTAGCTTTCCATCATCACAGAGTGAATCTACAAGGAGTAGTAGCTTTCCATCATCACAAACAATAAATCTTTAAGGAGTAGTAGCTTTACAACATCACACAGTGAATCTACAAGGAGTAGTAGATTTCCATCACCACAAAGTGAATCTACAAGGAGTAATAGCTTTCCATCACCACAGTGAATCTACAAGGAGTAGTAGCTTTCCATCACCACAGTGAATCTACAAGGAGGAGTAGCTTTCCATCATCATACACAGTGAATCTACAAGGAGTAGTAGCTTTCCATCATCACACAGTGAATCTACAAGGAGTAGTAGCTTTCCATCATCACACAGTGAATCTACAAGGAGTAGTAGCTTTCCATCATCACACAGTGAATCTACAAGGAGTAGTAGCTTTCCATCACCACAGTCAATCTACAAGGAGTAGTAGCTTTCCATCATCACAGTGAATCTACAAGGAGTAGTAGCTTTCCATCATCACACAGTGAATCTACAAGGAGTAGTACCTTTCCGTCATCACACAGTGAATCTAAAAGGAGTAGTAGCTTTCCATCATCACACAGTGAATCTACAAGGAGTAGTAGCTTTCCATCACCACAGTAAATCTACCAGGAGTAGTAGCTTTCCAACATCACACAGTTAATCTTCAAGGAGTAGTACCTTTCCGTCATCACAAAGTGAATCTAAAAGGAGTAGTAGCGTTCCAACAACACACAGTGAATCTACAAGGAGTAGTAGCTTTCACCATCAAACACAGTGAATTTACAAGGAGTAGTAGCTTTCCATAATCCGACACAGTGAATCTACAAGGAGTAGTAGCTTTCCAACATCACACAGTGAATCTACAAGGATTAGTAGCTTTCCATCATCACACAGTGAATCTACAAGGAGTAGTAGCTTTCCAACATCACACAGTGAATCTACAAGGAGTAGTAGGTTTCCATCACCAGACACAGTGAATCTACAAGGAGTAGTAGCTTTCCATCACCACAGTGAATCTACAAGGAGTAATAGCTTTCCATCATCACAGTGAATCTACAAGGAGTAGTAGCTTTCCATCATCATACAGTGAATCTACAAGGAGTAGTAGCTTTCCATCATCATACAGTGAATCTACAAGGAGTAGTAGCTTTCCAACATCACACAGTGAATATACAAGGAGTAGTAGCTTTCCAACATCACACAGTGAATCTACAAGGAGTAGTAGCTTTCCATCATCACACAGTGAATCTACAAGAAGTAGTAGCTTTCCATCATCACAGTGAATCTACAAGGAGTAGTAGCTTTACAACATCACACAGTGAATCTACAAGGAGTAGTAGCTTTCCAACATCACACAGTGAATCTACAAGGAGTAGTACATTTCCATCACCACAGTGAATCTACAAGGAGTAGTAGCTTTCCAACATCACACAGTGAATCTACAAGGAGTAGTAGCTTTCCATAATCTGACACAGTGAATCTAAAAGGAGTAGTAGCTTTCCAACATCACGCAGTGAATCTACAAGGAGTAGTAGCTTTCCATCATCACACAGTGAATCTACAAGGAGTAGTAGCTTTCCAACATCACACAGTGAATCTACAAGGAGTAGTAGGTTTCCATCACCAGACACAGTGAATCTACAAGGAGTAGTAACTTTCCATCACCACAGTGAATCTACAAGGAGTAGTAGCTTTCCACCATCACACACAGTGAATTTACAAGGAGTAGTAGCTTTCCATAATCCGACACAGTGAATCTACAAGGAGTAGTAGCTTTCCATAATCCAACACAGTGAATCTACAAGGAGTAGTAGCTTTCCATCATCACACAGTGAATCTACAAGGAGTAGTAGCTTTCCAACATCACCACAGTGAATCTACAAGGAGTAGTAGCTTTCCATCACCAGACACAGTGAATCTACAAGGAGTAGTAGCTTTCCATCACCACAATGAATCTACAAGGAGTAGTAGCTTTCCATCATCACAGTGAATCTACAAGGAGTAGTAGCTTTCCATCATCACACAGTGAATCTACAAGGAGTAGTAGCTTTCCATCATCATACAGTGAATCTACAAGGAGTAGTAGCTTTCCAACATCACACAGTGAATATACAAGGAGTAGTAGCTTTCCAACATCACACAGTGAATCTACAAGGAGTAGTAGCTTTCCATCATCACACAGTGAATCTACAAGAAGTAGTAGCTTTCCATCATCACAGTGAATCTACAAGGAGTAGTAGCTTTACAACATCACACAGTGAATCTACAAGGAGTATTAGCTTTCCAACATCACACAGTGAATCTACAAGGAGTAGTACATTTCCATCACCACAGTGAATCTACAAGGAGTAGTAGCTTTCCAACATCACACAGTGAATCTACAAGGAGTAGTAGCTTTACAACATCACACAGTGAATCTACAAGGAGTAGTAGCTTTCCAACATCACACAGTGAATCTACAAGGAGTAGTAGCTTTCCAACATCACCACAGTGAATCTACAAGGAAGAGTAGCTTTCCATCATCACACAGTGAATCTACAAGAAGTAGTAGCTTTCCAATATCAGACACAGTGAATCTACAAGGAGTAGTAGCTTTCCATCATCACACAGTGAATCTACAAGGAGTAGTAGCTTTCCATCATCACACAGTGAATCTACAAGGAGTAGTAGCTTTCCAACCGCAGGCACAGTGAATCTACAAGGAGTAGTAGCTTTCCATCATCACAGAGTGAATCTACAAGGAGTAGTAGCTTTCCATCATCACAAACAGTAAATCTTTAAGGAGTAGTAGCTTTACAACATCACACAGTGAATCTACAAGGAGTAGTAGATTTCCATCATCACACAGTGAATCTACAAGGAGTAGTAGCTTTCCATCACCACAGTGAATCTACAAGGAGTAGTAGCTTTCCATCACCACAGTGAATCTACAAGGAGGAGTAGCTTTCCATCATCATACACAGTGAATCTACAAGGAGTAGTAGCTTTCCATCATCACACAGTGAATCTACAAGGAGTAGTAGCTATCCATCATCACACAGTGAATCTACAAGGAGTAGTAGCTTTCCATCATCACACAGTGAATCTACAAGGAGTAGTAGCTTTCCATCACCACAGTGAATCTACAAGGAGTAGTAGCTTTCCATCACCACAGTGAATCTACAAGGAGTAGTAGCTTTCCATCATCACACAGTGAATCTACAAGGAGTAGTAGCTTTCCAACATCACACAGTTAATATTCAAGGAGTAGTAGCTTTCCATCATCACACAGTGAATCTACAAGGAGTAGTAGCTTTCCATCACCACAGTGAATCTACAAGGAGTAGTAGCTTTCCATCATCACAGTGAATCTACAAGGAGTAGTAGCTTTCCATCATCACACAGTGAATCTACAAGGAGTAGTACCTTTCCGTCATCACACAGTGAATCTAAAAGGAGTAGTAGCTTTCCAACATCACACAGTTAATATTCAAGGAGTAGTAGCTTTCCATCATCACACAGTGAATCTACAAGGAGTAGTAGCTTTCCATCACCACAATGAATCTACAAGGAGTAGTAGCTTTCCATCATCACAGTGAATCTACAAGGAGTAGTAGCTTTCTTACATCACACAGTGAATCTACAAGGAGTAGTAGCTTTCCATCATCACAGTGAATCTACAAGGAGTAGTAGCTTTCCAACATCACACAGTGAATCTACAAGGAGTAGTAGCTTTCCAACATCACACAGTGAATCTACAAGGAGTAGTAGCTTTCCAACATCACACAGTGAATCTACAAGGAGTAGTAGCTTTCCATCATCACAGTGAATCTACAAGGAGTAGTAGCTTTACAACATCACACAGTGAATCTACAAGGAGTAGTAGCTTTCCAACATCACACAGTGAATCTACAAGGAGTAGTAGCTTTCCATCACCACAGTGAATCTACAAGGAGTAGTAGCTTTCCAACATCACACAGTGAATCTACAAGGAGTAGTAGCTTTACAACATCACACAGTGAATCTACAAGGAGTAGTAGCTTTCCATCCCCACAGTGAATCTACAAGAAGTAGTAGCTTTCCATTATCAGACACAGTGAATCTACAAGGAGTAGTAGCTTTCCATTATCAGACACAGTGAATCTACAAGGAGTAGTAGCTTTCCATCATCGCACAGTGTATCTACAAGGAGTAGTAGCTTTCCAACCGCAGACACAGTGAATCTACAAGGAGTAGTAGCTTTCCATCATCACAAACAGTGAATCTACAAGGAGTAGTAGCTTTACAACATCACACAGTGAATCTACAAGGAGTAGGAGCTTTCCATCACCACAAAGTGAATCTACAAGGAGTAATAGCTTTCCATCACCACAGTGAATCTACAAGGAGTAGTAGCTTTCCATCACCACAGTGAATCTACAAGGAGGAGTAGCTTTCCATCATCATACACAGTGAATCTACAAGGAGTAGTAGCTTTCCATCATCACACAGTGAATCTACAAGGAGTAGTAGCTTTCCATCATCACACAGTGAATCTACAAGGAGTAGTAGCTTTCCATCATCACACAGTGAATCTACAAGGAGTAGTAGCTTTCCAACACCACAGTGAATCTACAAGGAGTAGTAGCTTTCCATCACCACAGTGAATCTACAAGGAGTAGTAGCTTTCCATCATCACACAGTGAATCTACAAGGAGTAGTAGCTTTCCAACATCACACAGTTAATCTTCAAGGAGTAGTAGATTTCCATCATCACACAGTGAATCTACAAGGAGTAGTAGCTTTCCATCACCACAGTGAATCTACAAGGAGTAGTAGCTTTCCATCATCACAGTGAATCTACAAGGAGTAGTAGCTTTCCATCGTCACACAGTGAATCTACAAGGAGTAGTAGCTTTCCATCACCACAGTGAATGTACAAGAAGTAGTAGCTTTCCATCATCACACAGTTAATCTACAAGGAGTAGTAGCTTTCCAACATCACACAGTTAATCTTCAAGGAGTAGTACCTTTCCGTCATTAAACAGTGAATCTAAAAGGAGTAGTAGCGTTCCAACAACACACAGTGAATCTACAAGGAGTTGTAGCTTTCCACCATCAAACACAGTGAATTTACAAGGAGTAGTAGCTTTCCATAATCCGACACAGTGAATCTAAAAGGAGTAGTAGCTTTCCAACATCACACAGTGAATCTACAAGGAGTAGTAGCTTTCCATCATCACACAGTGAATCTACAAGGAGTAGTAGCTTTCCAACATCACACAGTGAATCTACAAGGAGTAGTAGGTTTCCATCACCAGACACAGTGAATCTACAAGGAGTAGTAACTTTCCATCACCACAGTGAATCTACAAGGAGTAGTAGCTTTCCAACATCACACAGTGAATCTACAAAGATTAGTAGCTTCCCATCATCACACAGTGAATCTACAAGGAGTAGTAGCTTTCCAACATCACACAGTGAATCTACAAGGAGTAGTAGCTTTACAACATCACACAGTGAATCTACAAGAAGTAGCTTTCCAACATCACATAGTGAATCTACAAGGAGTAGTAGCTTTCTACCATCACACACAGTGAATCTACAAGGAGTAGTAGCTTTCCATCATCACAGTGAATCTACAAGGAGTAGTAGCTTTACATCACACAGTGAATCTACAAGGAGTAGTAGCTTTCCATCATCATACAGTGAATCTACAAGGAGTAGTAGCTTTACAACATCACACAGTGAATATACAAGGAGTAGTAGCTTTCCATCACCAGACACAGTGAATCTACAAGGAGTAGTAGCTTTCCAACATCACACAGTGAATCTACAAGGAGTAGTAGCTTTCCATCATCACAAACAGTGAATCTACAAGGAGTAGTAGCTTTACAACATCACACAGTGAATCTACAAGGAGTAGTAGCTTTCCATCACCACAAAGTGAATCTACAAGGAGTAGTAGCTTTCCATCACCACAGTGAATCTACAAGGAGTAGTAGATTTCCATCACAACAGGAATCTACAAGGAGAAGTAGCTTTCCATCATCACACACAGTGAATCTACAAGGAGTAGTAGCTTTCCATCATCACACAGTGAATCTACAAGGAGTAGTAGCTTTCCATCATCACACAGTGAATCTACAAGGAGTAGTAGCTTTCCATCATCACACAGTGAATCTACAAGGAGTAGTAGCTTTCCATCACCACAGTGAATCTACAAGGAGTAGTAGCTTTCCATCACCACAGTGAATCTACAAGGAGTAGTAGCTTTCCAACATCACACAGTGAATCTACAAGGAGCAGTAGCTTTCCAACATCACACAGTGAATCTACAAGGAGTAGTAGCTTTCCATCATCACACAGTGAATCTACAAGGAGTAGTAGCTTTCCATCACCACAGTGAATCAACAAGGAGTAGTAGCTTTACAACATCACACAGTGAATCTACAAGGAGTAGTAGCTTTCCAACATCACAGAGTGAATCTACAAGGAGTAGTAGCTTTCCATCACCACAGTGAATCTACAAGGAGTAGTAGCTTTCCATCATCACACAGTGAATCTACAAGGAGTAGTAGCTTTACAACATCACACAGTGAATCTACAAGGAGTAGTAGCTTTCCAACATCACACAGTGAATCTACAAGGAGTAGTAGCTTTCCAACATCACCACAGTGAATCTACAAGGAAGAGTAGCTTTCCATCATCACACAGTGAATCTACAAGGAGTAGTAGCTTTCCATCCCCACAGTGAATCTACAAGAAGTAGTAGCTTTCCATTATCAGACACAGTGAATCTACAAGGAGTAGTAGCTTTCCATCATCAGACACAGTGAATCTACAAGGAGTAGTAGCTTTCCATCATCACACAGTGAATCTACAAGGAGTAGTAGCTTTCCAACCGCAGGCACAGTGAATCTACAAGGAGTAGTAGCTTTCCATCATCACAAACAGTGAATCTACAAGGAGTAGTAGCTTTACAACATCACACAGTGAATCTACAAGGAGTAGGAGCTTTCCATCACCACAAAGTGAATCTACAAGGAGTAATAGCTTTCCATCACCACAGTGAATCTACAAGGAGTAGTAGCTTTCCATCATCACACAGTGAATCTACAAGGAGTAGTAGCTTTCCAACATCACACAGTGAATCTACAAGGAGTAGTAGCTTTCCAACATCACACAGTGAATCTACAAGGAGTAGTAGCTTTCCATCATCACAAACAGTGAATCTACAAGGAGTAGTAGCTTTACAACATCACACAGTGAATCTACAAGGAGGAGTAGCTTTCCATCATCATACACAGTGAATCTACAAGGAGTAGTAGCTTTCCATCATCACACAGTGAATCTACAAGGTGTAGTAGCTTTCCATCATCACACAGTGAATCTACAAGGAGTAGTAGCTTTCCATCATCACACAGTGAATCTACAAGGAGTAGTAGCTTTCCATCACCACAGTGAATCTACAAGGAGTAGTAACTTTCCATCACCACAGTGAATCTACAAGGAGTAGTAGCTTTCCATCATCACACAGTGAATCTACAAGGAGTAGTAGCTTTCCAACATCACACAGTTAATCTTCAAGGAGTAGTAGATTTCCATCATCACACAGTGAATCTACAAGGAGTAGTAGCTTTCCATCACCACAGTGAATCTACAAGGAGTAGTAGCTTTCCATCATCACAGTGAATCTACAAGGAGTAGTAGCTTTCCATCGTCACACAGTGAATCTACAAGGAGTAGTAGCTTTCCATCACCACAGTGAATGTACAAGAAGTAGTAGCTTTCCATCATCACACAGTTAATCTACAAGGAGTAGTAGCTTTCCAACATCACACAGTTAATCTTCAAGGAGTAGTACCTTTCCGTCATTAAACAGTGAATCTAAAAGGAGTAGTAGCGTTCCAACAACACACAGTGAATCTACAAGGAGTTGTAGCTTTCCACCATCAAACACAGTGAATTTACAAGGAGTAGTAGCTTTCCATAATCCGACACAGTGAATCTAAAAGGAGTAGTAGCTTTCCAACATCACACAGTGAATCTACAAGGAGTAGTAGCTTTCCATCATCACACAGTGAATCTACAAGGAGTAGTAGCTTTCCAACATCACACAGTGAATCTACAAGGAGTAGTAGGTTTCCATCACCAGACACAGTGAATCTACAAGGAGTAGTAACTTTCCATCACCACAGTGAATCTACAAGGAGTAGTAGCTTTCCAACATCACACAGTGAATCTACAAAGATTAGTAGCTTCCCATCATCACACAGTGAATCTACGAGGAGTAGTAGCTTTCCAACATCATACAGTGAATCTACAAGGAGTAGTAGCTTTACAACATCACACAGTGAATCTACAAGAAGTAGCTTTCCAACATCACATAGTGAATCTACAAGGAGTAGTAGCTTTCCATCACCACAGTGAATCTACAAGGAGTAATAGCTTTCCATCATCACAGTGAATCTACAAGGAGTAGTAGCTTTACAACATCACACAGTGAATCTACAAGGAGTAGTAGCTTTCCATCATCATACAGTGAATCTACAAGGAGTAGTAGCTTTACAACATCACACAGTGAATATACAAGGAGTAGTAGCTTTCCATCACCAGACACAGTGAATCTACAAGGAGTAGTAGCTTTCCATCATCACAGTGAATCTACAAGGAGTAGTAGCTTTCCATCATCACAAACAGTGAATCTACAAGGAGTAGTAGCTTTACAACATCACACAGTGAATCTACAAGGAGTAGTAGCTTTCCATCACCACAAAGTGAATCTACAAGGAGTAATAGCTTTCCATCACCACAGTGAATCTACAAGGAGTAGTAGCTTTCCATCACCACAGTGAATCTACAAGGAGGAGTAGCTTTCCATCATCATACACAGTGAATCTACAAGGAGTAGTAGCTTTCCATCATCACACAGTGAATCTACAAGGAGTAGTAGCTTTCCATCATCACACAGTGAATCTACAAGGAGTAGTAGCTTTCCATCATCACACAGTGAATCTACAAGGAGTAGTAGCTTTCCATCACCACAGTGAATCTACAAGGAGTAGTAGCTTTCCATCACCACAGTGAATCTACAAGGAGTAGTAGCTTTTTCCATCATCACACAGTGAATCTACAAGGAGTAGTAGCTTTCCAACATCACACAGTTAATCTTCAAGGAGTAGTAGCTTTCCATCATCATACACAGTGAATCTACAAGGAGTAGTAGCTTTCCATCATCACACAGTGAATCTACAAGGAGTAGTAGCTTTCCATCATCACACAGTGAATCTACAAGGAGTAGTAGCTTTCCATCATCACACAGTGAATCTACAAGGAGTAGTAGCTTTCCATCACCACAGTGAATCTACAAGGAGTAGTAGCTTTCCATCACCACAGTGAATCTACAAGGAGGAGTAGCTTTCCATCATCATACACAGTGAATCTACAAGGAGTAGTAGCTTTCCATCATCACACAGTGAATCTACAAGGAGTAGTAGCTTTCCATCATCACACAGTGAATCTACAAGGAGTAGTAGCTTTCCATCATCACACAGTGAATCTACAAGGAGTAGTAGCTTTCCATCACCACAGTGAATCTACAAGGAGTAGTAACTTTCCATCACCACAGTGAATCTACAAGGAGTAGTAGCTTTCCATCATCACACAGTGAATCTACAAGGAGTAGTAGCTTTCCAACATCACACAGTTAATCTTCAAGGAGTAGTAGATTTCCATCATCACACAGTGAATCTACAAGGAGTAGTAGCTTTCCATCACCACAGTGAATCTACAAGGAGTAGTAGCTTTCCATCATCACAGTGAATCTACAAGGAGTAGTAGCTTTCCATCGTCACACAGTGAATCTACAAGGAGTAGTAGCTTTCCATCACCACAGTGAATGTACAAGAAGTAGTAGCTTTCCATCATCACACAGTTAATCTACAAGGAGTAGTAGCTTTCCAACATCACACAGTTAATCTTCAAGGAGTAGTACCTTTCCGTCATTAAACAGTGAATCTAAAAGGAGTAGTAGCGTTCCAACAACACACAGTGAATCTACAAGGAGTTGTAGCTTTCCACCATCAAACACAGTGAATTTACAAGGAGTAGTAGCTTTCCATAATCCGACACAGTGAATCTAAAAGGAGTAGTAGCTTTCCAACATCACACAGTGAATCTACAAGGAGTAGTAGCTTTCCATCATCACACAGTGAATCTACAAGGAGTAGTAGCTTTCCAACATCACACAGTGAATCTACAAGGAGTAGTAGGTTTCCATCACCAGACACAGTGAATCTACAAGGAGTAGTAACTTTCCATCACCACAGTGAATCTACAAGGAGTAGTAGCTTTCCAACATCACACAGTGAATCTACAAAGATTAGTAGCTTCCCATCATCACACAGTGAATCTACGAGGAGTAGTAGCTTTCCAACATCATACAGTGAATCTACAAGGAGTAGTAGCTTTACAACATCACACAGTGAATCTACAAGAAGTAGCTTTCCAACATCACATAGTGAATCTACAAGGAGTAGTAGCTTTCCATCACCACAGTGAATCTACAAGGAGTAATAGCTTTCCATCATCACAGTGAATCTACAAGGAGTAGTAGCTTTACAACATCACACAGTGAATCTACAAGGAGTAGTAGCTTTCCATCATCATACAGTGAATCTACAAGGAGTAGTAGCTTTACAACATCACACAGTGAATATACAAGGAGTAGTAGCTTTCCATCACCAGACACAGTGAATCTACAAGGAGTAGTAGCTTTCCATCATCACAGTGAATCTACAAGGAGTAGTAGCTTTCCATCATCACAAACAGTGAATCTACAAGGAGTAGTAGCTTTACAACATCACACAGTGAATCTACAAGGAGTAGTAGCTTTCCATCACCACAAAGTGAATCTACAAGGAGTAATAGCTTTCCATCACCACAGTGAATCTACAAGGAGTAGTAGCTTTCCATCACCACAGTGAATCTACAAGGAGGAGTAGCTTTCCATCATCATACACAGTGAATCTACAAGGAGTAGTAGCTTTCCATCATCACACAGTGAATCTACAAGGAGTAGTAGCTTTCCATCATCACACAGTGAATCTACAAGGAGTAGTAGCTTTCCATCATCACACAGTGAATCTACAAGGAGTAGTAGCTTTCCATCACCACAGTGAATCTACAAGGAGTAGTAGCTTTTTCCATCACACAGTGAATCTACAAGGAGTAGTAGCTTTCCAACATCACACAGTTAATCTTCAAGGAGTAGTAGCTTTCCATCATCACACAGTGAATCTACAAGGAGTAGTAGCTTTCCATCACCACAGTGAATGTACAAGAAGTAGTAGCTTTCCATCATCACACAGTTAATCTACAAGGAGTAGTAGCTTTCCAACATCACACAGTTAATCTTCAAGGAGTAGTACCTTTCCGTCATCACACAGTGAATCTAAAAGGAGTAGTAGCTTTCCATCACCACAGTGAATCTACAAGGAGTAGTAGCTTTCCATCACCACAGTGAATCTACAAGGAGTAGTAGCTTTCCATCATCACACAGTGAATCTACAAGGAGTAGTAGCTTTCCAACATCACACAGTTAATATTCAAGGAGTAGTAGCTTTCCATCATCACACAGTGAATCTACAAGGAGTAGTAGCTTTCCATCACCACAGTGAATCTACAAGGAGTAGTAGCTTTCCATCATCACAGTGAATCTACAAGGAGTAGTAGCTTTCCATCATCACACAGTGAATCTACAAGGAGTAGTAGTGGGTGGGGTTATATCCTTCCTGTTTGGCCCTGTCCGGGGGTTTCTTCGGATGGGGCCACAGTGTCTCCGGACCGCTCCTGTCTCAGCCTCCAGTATTTATGCTGCAGTAGTTTATGTGTCGGGGGGCTGGGGTTAGTTGGTTATACCTGGAGTACTTCTCCTGTCTTATCCAGTGTCCTGTGTGAATTTAAGTATGCTCTCTCTAATTCTCTCGTTCTCTCTTTCTCTCTGAGAACCTGAGCCCTAGGACCATACGTCAGGACTACCGGGCATGATGACACCTTGCTGTCCCCAGTCCGCCTGGCCTTGCTGCTATTCCAGTTTCAACTGTTCTGCCTGCGGCTACGAAACCCCTACCTGTCCCAGACCTGCTGTTTTCAACTCTAAATGATCGGCTATGAAAAGCCAACTGAGAGACCTGAGCCCTAGGACCATCGTCGGGACTACCGGCCGTGGTGACTCCTTGCTGTCCCCAGTCCGCCTGGCCTTGCTGCTATTCCAGTTTAAACTGTTCTGCCTGCGGTTATGGAACCCCTACCTGTCCCAGACCTGCTGTTTTAAACTCTAATGATCGGCTATGAAAAGCCAACTGAGATTTATTCCTGATTATTATTTGACCATGCTTGTCACTTATGAACATTTTTGAACATCTTGGCATGGTTCTGTTATAATCTCCACCCGGCACAGCCAGAAGAGGACTGGCCACCCCTCATAGCCTGGTTCCTCTCTAGGTTTCTTCCTAGGTTTTGCCTTTCTAGGGAGTTTTTCCTAGCCACCGTGCTTCTACACCTGCATTATTAGCTGTTTGGGGTTTTAGGCTGGGTTTCTGTACAGCACTTCGAGATATTAGCTGATGTAAGAAGGGCTATATAAAATAAAATTGATTGATTGATTGAGTACCTTTCCGTCATCACACAGTGAATCTAAAAGGAGTAGTAGCTTTCCAACATCACACAGTTAATATTCAAGGAGTAGTAGCTTTCCATCATCACACAGTGAATCTACAAGGAGTAGTAGCTTTCCATCATCATAGTGAATCTACAAGGAGTAGTAGCTTTCCAACATCACACAGTGAATCTACAAGGAGTAGTAGCTTTCCAACATCACACAGTGAATCTACAAGGAGTAGTAGCTTTCCATCATCACACAGTGAATCTACAAGGAGTAGTAGCTTTCCAACATCACACAGTGAATCTACAAGGAGCAGTAGCTTTCCAACATCACACAGTGAATCTACAAGGAGTAGTAGCTTTCCATCATCACACAGTGAATCTACAAGGAGTAGTAGCTTTCCATCATCACAGTGAATCTACAAGGAGTAGTAGCTTTACAACATCACACAGTGAATCTACAAGGAGTAGTAGCTTTCCAACATCACACAGTGAATCTACAAGGAGTAGTAGCTTTCCATCACCACAGTGAATCTACAAGGAGTAGTAGCTTTCCAACATCACACAGTGAATCTACAAGGAGTAGTAGCTTTACAACATCACACAGTGAATCTACAAGGAGTAGTAGCTTTCCAACATCACACAGTGAATCTACAAGGAGTAGTAGCTTTCCAACATCACCACAGTGAATCTACAAGGAGTAGTAGCTTTCCATCATCACACAGTGAATCTACAAGGAGTAGTAGCTTTCCATCATCTCACAGTGAATCTACAAGGAGTAGTAGCTTTCCATTATCAGACACAGTGAATCTACAAGGAGTAGTAGCTTTCCATCATCACACAGTGAATCTACAAGGAGTAGTAGCTTTCCATCATCACACAGTGAATCTACAAGGAGTAGTAGCTTTCCAACCGCAGACACAGTGAATCTACAAGGAGTAGTAGCTTTCCATCATCACAGTGAATCTACAAGGAGTAGTAGCTTTCCATCATCTCACAGTGAATCTACAAGGAGTAGTAGCTTTCCATCATCACACAGTGAATCTAAAAGGAGTAGTAGCTTTCCAACACCACAGTGAATCTACAAGGAGTAGTAGCTTTCCATCACCACAGTGAATCTACAAGGAGTAGTAGCTTTCCATCATCACACAGTGAATCTACAAGGAGTAGTAGCTTTCCATCATCACACAGTGAATCTACAAGGAGTAGTAGCTTTCCATCATCACACAGTGAATCTACAAGGAGTAGTAGCTTTCCATCATCACACAGTGAATCTACAAGGAGTAGTAGCTTTCCAACATCACACAGTTAATCTTCAAGGAGTAGTACCTTTCCGTCATTAAACAGTGAATCTAAAAGGAGTAGTAGCGTTCCAACAACACACAGTGAATCTACAAGGAGTTGTAGCTTTCCACCATCAAACACAGTGAATTTACAAGGAGTAGTAGCTTTCCATAATCCGACACAGTGAATCTAAAAGGAGTAGTAGCTTTCCAACATCACACAGTGAATCTACAAGGAGTAGTAGCTTTCCATCATCACACAGTGAATCTACAAGGAGTAGTAGCTTTCCAACATCACACAGTGAATCTACAAGGAGTAGTAGGTTTCCATCACCAGACACAGTGAATCTACAAGGAGTAGTAACTTTCCATCACCACAGTGAATCTACAAGGGAGTAGTAGCTTTCCAACATCACACAGTGAATCTACAAAGATTAGTAGCTTCCCATCATCACACAGTGAATCTACAAGGAGTAGTAGCTTTCCAACATCACACAGTGAATCTACAAGGAGTAGTAGCTTTACAACATCACACAGTGAATCTACAAGAAGTAGCTTTCCAACATCACACAGTGAATCTACAAGGAGTAGTAGCTTTCCATCACCACAATGAATCTACAAGGAGCAGTAGCTTTCCATCATCACAGTGAATCTACAAGGAGTAGTAGCTTTCTTACATCACACAGTGAATCTACAAGGAGTAGTAGCTTTCCATCATCACAGTGAATCTACAAGGAGTAGTAGCTTTCCAACATCACACAGTGAATCTACAAGGAGTAGTAGCTTTCCATCACCAGACACAGTGAATCTACAAGGAGTAGTAGCTTTCCATCATCACAGTGAATCTACAAGGAGTAGTAGCTTTCCATCATCACAAACAGTGAATCTACAAGGAGTAGTAGCTTTACAACATCACACAGTGAATCTACAAGGAGTAATAGCTTTCCATCACCACAGTGAATCTACAAGGAGTAGTAGCTTTCCATCACCACAAAGTGAATCTACAAGGAGTAATAGCTTTCCATCACCACAGTGAATCTACAAGGAGTAGTAGCTTTCTCATCATACACAGTGAATCTACAAGGAGTAGTAGCTTTCCATCATCACACAGTGAATCTACAAGGAGTAGTAGCTTTCCATCATCACACAGTGAATCTACAAGGAGTAGTAGCTTTCCATCATCACACAGTGAATCTACAAGGAGTAGTAGCTTTCCATCATCACACACAGTGAATCTACAAGGAGTAGTAGCTTTCCATCATCACACAGTGAATCTACAAGGAGTAGTAGCTTTCCATCACCACACAGTGAATCTACAAGGAGTAGTAGCTTTCCAACATCACACAGTGAATCTACAAGGAGTAGTAGCTTTCCATCACCACACAGTGAATCTACAAGGAGTAGTAGCTTTCCATCATCACACAGTGAATCTACAAGGAGTAGTAGCTTTCCATCATCACACAGTGAATCTACAAGGAGTAGTAGCTTTCCATCACCACAGTGAATCTACAAGGAGTAGTAGCTTTCCATCATCACACAGTGAATCTACAAGAAGTAGCTTTCCAACATCACATAGTGAATCTACAAGGAGTAGTAGCTTTCCAACATCACACAGTGAATATACAAGGAGTAGTAGCTTTCCAACATCACACAGTGAATCTACAAGGAGTAGTAGCTTTCCACCATCACACACAGTGAATTTACAAGGAGTAGTAGCTTTCCATAATCCGACACAGTGAATCTACAAGGAGTAGTAGCTTTCCATAATCCAACACAGTGAATCTACAAGGAGTAGTAGCTTTCCAACATCACACAGTGAATCTACAAGGAGTAGTAGCTTTCCATCATCAGACACAGTGAATCTACAAGGAGTAGTAGCTTTCCATCATCACAGTGAATCTACAAGGAGTAGTAGCTTTCCGTCATCACACAGTGAATCTAAAAGGAGTAGTAGCTTTCCAACATCACGAAGTGAATCTACAAGGAGTAGTAGCTTTCCAACATCACACAGTGAATCTATAAGGAGTAGTAGCTTTCATTCATCACACAGTGAATCTACAAGGAGTAGTAGCTTTCCATCATCACAGTGAATCAACAAGGAGTAGTAGCTTTCCAACATCACACAGTGAATCTACAAGGAGTAGTAGCTTTCCAACATCACACAGTGAATCTACAAGGAGTAGTAGCTTTCCAACATCACACAGTGAATCTACAAGGAGTAGTAGCTTTCCATCATCACACAGTGAATCTACAAGGAGTAGTAGCTTTCCATCATCACACAGTGAATCTACAAGGAGTAGTAGCTTTCCATCACCACACAGTGAATCTACAAGGAGTAGTAGCTTTCCATCATCACACAGTGAATCTACAAGGAGTAGTAGCTTTCCAACATCACACAGTAAATCTACAAGGAGTAGTAGCTTTACATCACACAGTGAATCTACAAGGAGTAGTAGCTTTCCATCACCACAGTGAATCTACAAGGAGTAGTAGCTTTCCATCATCACACAGTGAATCTACAAGGAGTAGTAGCTTTCCATCACCACAGTGAATCTACAAGGAGTAGTAGCTTTCCATCATCACACAGTGAATCTACAAGGAGTAGTAGCTTTCCATCATCACACAGTGAATCTACAAGGAGTAGTAGCTTTCCATCATCACACAGTGAATCTAAAAGGAGTAGTAGCTTTCCATCACCACAGTGAATCTACAAGGAGTAGTAGCTTTCCATCACCACAGTGAATCTACAAGGACTAGTAGCTTTCCATCATCACACAGTGCATCTACAAGGAGTAGTAGCTTTACAACATCACACAGTGAATCTACAAGGAGTAGTAGCTTTCCATCATCACAGTGAATCTACAAGGAGTAGTAGCTTTCCGTCATCACACAGTGAATCTAAAAGGAGTAGTAGCTTTCCATAATCCGACACAGTGAATCTACAAGGAGTAGTAGCTTTCCAACATCACACAGTGAATCTACAAGGAGTAGTAGCTTTCCATCATCACACAGTGAATCTACAAGGAGTAGTAGCTTTCCAACATCACACAGTGAATCTACAAGGAGTAGTAGCTTTCCAACACCAGCACAGTGAATCTACAAGGAGTAGTAGCTTTCCATCATCAACACAGTGAATCTACAAGGAGTAGTAGCTTTCCAACATCACACAGTGAATCTACAAAGGAGTAGTAGCTTTCCATCATCACACAGTGAATCTACAAGGAGTAGTAGCTTTCCATCATCACAGTGAATCTACAAGGAGTAGTAGCTTTCAACATCACACAGTGAATCTACAAGGAGTAGTAGCTTTCCATCATCACACAGTGAATCTACAAGGAGTAGTAGCTTTCCACCATCACAAACAGTGAATCTACAAGGAGTAGTAGCTTTCCATCACCACAGTGAATCTACAAGGAGTAGTAGCTTTCCATCATCACACAGTGAATCTACAAGGAGTAGTAGCTTTCCATCATCACACAGTGAATCTACAAGGAGTAGTAGCTTTCCATCATCACACAGTGAATCTACAAGGAGTAGTAGCTTTCCAACATCACACAGTGAATCTACAAGGAGTAGTAGCTTTCCATCATCACACAGTGAATCTAAAAGGAGTAGTAGCTTTCCACATCACCACAGTGAATCTACAAGGAGTAGTAGCTTTCCATCATCACACAGTGAATCTACAAGGAGTAGTAGCTTTCCATCATCACACAGTGAATCTACAAGGAGTAGTAGCTTTCCATCACCACAGTGAATCTACAAGGAGTAGTAGCTTTCCATCATCACACAGTGAATCTACAAGGAGTAGTAGCTTTCCGCCATCACACAGTGAATCTTAAGGGGTAGTAGGCTTTCCATCACACACAGTGAATCTACAAGGAGTAGTAGCTTTCATCACACAGTGAATCTACAAGGAGTAGTAGCTTTCCATCATCACACAGTGAATCTACAAGGAGTAGTAGCTTTCCATCATCACACAGTGAATCTACAAGGAGTAGTAGCTTTCCATCATCACACAGTGAATCTACAAGGAGTAGTAGCTTTCCAACATCACACAGTGAATCTACAAGGAGTAGTAGCTTTCCATCACCACAGTGAATCTACAAGGAGTAGTAGCTTTCCATCATCACACAGTGAATCTACAAGGAGTAGTAGCTTTCCAACATCACACAGTGAATCTACAAGGAGTAGTAGCTTTCCATCATCACACAGTGAATCTACAAGGAGTAGTAGCTTTCCATCATCACACAGTGAATCTACAAGGAGTAGTAGCTTTCCATCACCACAGTGAATCTACAAGGAGTAGTAGCTTTCCATCATCACACAGTGAATCTACAAGGAGTAGTAGCTTTCCAACATCACACAGTGAATCTACAAGGAGTAGTACCTTTCCGTCATCACACAGTGAATCTAAAAGGAGTAGTAGCTTTCCATCAACACACAGTGAATCTACAAGGAGTAGTAGCTTTCCATCACCACAGTGAATCTACAAGGAGTAGTAGCTTCATCACACAGTCATCTACAAGGAGTAGAAACTCATCACACAGGACGTAGTAGCTTTCCATCATCACACAGTGAATCTAAAAGGAGTAGTAGCTTTCCACCATCAAACACAGTGAATCTACAAGGAGTAGTAGCTTTCCATCATCACACAGTGAATCTACAAGGAGTAGTAGCTTTCCAACATCCCACACAGTGAATCTACAAGGAGTAGTAGCTTTCCATCATCACACAGTGAATCTACAAGGAGTAGTAGCTTTCCAACATCACACAGTGAATCTACAAGGAGTAGTAGGTTTCCATCACCAGACACAGTGATTCTACAAGGAGTAGTAACTTTCCATCACCACAGTGAATCTACAAGGAGTAGTAGCTTTCCAACATCACACAGTGAATCTACAAAGATTAGTAACTTTCCATCATCACACAGTGAATCTACGAGGAGTAGTAGCTTTCCAACATCACACAGTGAATCTACAAGGAGTAGTAGCTTTACAACATCACACAGTGAATCTACAAGAAGTAGCTTTCCAACATCACACAGTGAATCTACAAGGAGTAGTAGCTTTCCAACATCACCACAGTGAATCTACAAGGAGTAGTAGCTTTCCATCACCAGACACAGTGAATCTACAAGGAGTAGTAGCTTTCCATCACCACAGTGAATCTACAAGGAGTAGTAGCTTTCCATCATCACAGTGAATCTACAAGGAGTAGTAGCTTTACAACATCACACAGTGAATCTACAAGGAGTAGTAGCTTTCCATCACCATACAGTGAATCTACAAGGAGTAGTAGCTTTCCAACATCACACAGTGAATCTACAAGGAGTAGTAGCTTTCCATCACCACACAGTGAATCTACAAGGAGTAGTAGCTTTCCAACATCACACAGTGAATCTACAAGGAGTAGTAGCTTTACAACATCACACAGTGAATCTACAAGAATTAACTTTCCATCACCACAGTGAATCTACAAGGAGTAGTAGCTTTCCATCACCACAGTGAATCTACAAGGAGAAGTAGCTTTCCATCATCACACACAGTGAATCTACAAGGAGTAGTAGCTTTCCATCATCACACAGTGAATCTACAAGGAGTAGTAGCTTTCCAACATCACACAGTGAATCTACAAGGAGTAGTAGCTTTCCATCATCACACAGTGAATCTACAAGGAGTAGTAGCTTTCCATCATCACACAGTGAATCTACAATGAGTAGTAGCTTTCCACCATCACACACAGTGAATCTACAAGGAGTAGTAGCTTTCCATAATCCAACACAGTGAATCTACAAGGAGTAGTAGCTTTCCATCATCACACAGTGAATCTACAAGGAGTAGTAGCTTTCCAACATCACCACAGTGAATCTACAAGGAGTAGTAGCTTTCCATCACCAGACACAGTGAATCTACAAGGAGTAGTAGCTTTCCATCACCACAATGAATCTACAAGGAGTAGTAGCTTTCCATCATCACACAGTGAATCTACAAGGAGTAGTAGCTTTCCATCATCACACAGTGAATCTACAAGGAGTAGTAGCTTTACAACATCACACAGTGAATCGTAGCTTTCCATCATCAGAAACAGTGAATCTACAAGGAGTAGTAGCTTTCCATCATCACAGTGAATCTACAAGGAGTAGTAGCTTTCCATCATCACACAGTGAATCTACAAGGAGTAGTAGCTTTCCAACATCACACAGTGAATCTACAAGGAGTAGTAGCTTTCCATCATCACACAGTGAATCTACAAGGAGTAGTAGCTTTCCATCATCACAGTGAATCTACAAGGAGTAGTAGCTTTACAACATCACACAGTGAATCTACAAGGAGTAGTAGCTTTACAACATCACAGAGTGAATCTACAAGGAGTAGTAGCTTTCCATCACCACACAGTGAATCTACAAGGAGTAGAAGCTTTCCATCATCACACAGTGAATCTACAAGGAGTAGTAGCTTTCCACCATCAAACACCGTGAATTTACAAGGAGTAGTAGCTTTCCATAATCCGACACAGTGAATCTACAAGGAGTAGTAGCTTTCCAACATCACACAGATATTATTATTATTATATTACACAGTGAATCTAAAAGGAGTAGTAGCTTTCCAACATCACACAGTGAATCTACAAGGAGTAGTAGGTTTCCATCACCAGACACAGTGAATCTACAAGGAGTAGTAACTTTCCATCACCACAGTGAATCTACAAGGAGTAGTAGATTTCCAACATCACACAGTGAATCTACAAAGATTAGTAGCTTTCCATCATCACACAGTGAATCTACGAGGAGTAGTAGCTTTCCAACATCACACAGTGAATCTACAAGGAGTAGTAGCTTTACAACATCACACAGTGAATCTACAAGAAGTAGCTTTCCAACATCACAAAGTGAATCTACAAGGAGTAGTAGCTTTCCAACATCACCACAGTGAATTTAAAATGAGTAGTAGCTTTCCATCACCAGACACAGTGAATCTACAAGGAGTAGTAGCTTTCCATCACCACAGTGAATCTACAAGGAGTAATAGCTTTCCATCATCACAGTGAATCTACAAGGAGTAGTAGCTTTACAACATCACACAGTGAATCTACAAGGAGTAGTAGCTTTCCATCATCATACAGTGAATCTACAAGGAGTAGTAGCTTTCCAACATCACACAGTGAATCTACAAGGAGTAGTAGCTTTCCATCATCACACAGTGAATCTACAAGGAGTAGTAGCTTTCCAACATCACACAGTGAATCTACAAGGAGTAGTAGCTTTACAACATCACACAGTGAATCTACAAGAATTAACTTTCCATCACCACAGTGAATCTACAAGGAGAAGTAGCTTTCCATCACCACAGTGAATCTACAAGGAGAAGTAGCTTTCCATCATCACACACAGTGAATCTACAAGGAGTAGTAGCTTTCCATCATCACACAGTGAATCTACAAGGAGTAATAGCTTTCCAACATCACACAGTGAATCTACAAGGAGTAGTAGCTTTCCATCATCACACAGTGAATCTACAAGGAGTAGTAGCTTTCCATCATCACACAGTGAATCTACAATGAGTAGTAGCTTTCACCATCACACACAGTGAATCTACAAGGAGTAGTAGCTTTCCATCATCACACATTGAATCTACAAGGAGTAGTAGCTTTCCAACATCACACAGTGAATCTACAAGGAGTAGTAGCTTTCCAACATCACACAGTGAATCTACAAGGAGTAGTAGCTTTCCATCACCAGACACAGTGAATCTACAAGGAGTAGTAGCTTTCCATCACCACAGTGAATCTACAAGGAGTAGTAGCTTTCCATCATCACACAGTGAATCTACAAGGAGTAGTAGCTTTCCATCATCACACAGTGAATCTACAAGGAGTAGTAGCTTTACAACATCACACAGTGAATCAAGCAGGAGTAGCTTTCCATCATCGCACAGTGTATCTACAAGGAGTAGTAGCTTTCCATCATCACAGTGAATCTACAAGGAGTAGTAGCTTTCCATCATCACACAGTGAATCTACAAGGAGTAGTAGCTTTCCAACATCACACAGTGAATCTACAAGGAGTAGTAGCTGTCCATCATCACACAGTGAATCTACAAGGAGTAATAGCTTTCCATCATCACAGTGAATCTACAAGGAGTAGTAGCTTTACAACATCACACAGTGAATCTACAAGGAGTAGTAGCTTTACAACATCACACAGTGAATCTACAAGGAGTAGTAGCTTTCCATCACCACACAGTGAATCTACAAGGAGTAGAAGCTTTCCAACATCACACAGTGAATCTACAAGGAGTAGTAGCTTTCCAACATCACACAGTGAATCTACAAGGAGTAGTAGCTTTCCATCATCACACAGTGAATCTACAAGGAGTAGTAGCTTTCCATCATCACAGTGAATCTACAAGGAGTAGTAGCTTTACAACATCACACAGTGAATCTACAAGAAGTAGCTTTCCAACATCACATAGTGAATCTACAAGGAGTAGTAGCTTTCCATCACCACACAGTGAATCTACAAGGAGTAGAAGCTTTACAACATCACACAGTTAATCTACAAGGAGTAGTAGCTTTACAACATCACACAGTGAATCTACAAGGAGTAGTAGCTTTACAACATCACACAGTGAATCTACAAGGAGTAGTAGCTTTCCATCACCACAGTGAATCTACAAGGAGTAGTAGCTTTCCAACATCACACAGTGAATCTACAAGGAGTAGTAGCTTTACAACATCACACAGTGAATCTACAAGAAGTAGCTTTCCAACATCACACAGTGAATCTACAAGGAGTAGTAGCTTTCCATCATCACACAGTGAATCTACAAGGAGTAGTAGCTTTCCAACATCACACAGTGAATCTACAAGGAGTAGTAGCTTTACAACATCACACAGTGAATCTACAAGAAGTAGCTTTCCAACATCACATAGTGAATCTACAAGGAGTAGTAGCTTTCCATCATCACACAGTGAATCTACAAGGAGTAGTAGCTTTCCAACATCACACAGTGAATCTACAAGGAGTAGTAGCTTTCCAACATCACACAGTGAATATACAAGGAGTAGTAGCTTTACAACATCACACAGTGAATCTACAAGGTGTAGTAGCTTTCCACAAACGTAATTGATATGAAAAAATTAACTACATGCTCTACCAACTCAGCTACAGAGGAGGCCCAAACCAATCCGTTTATAAAAATACCTGTGAAGTGATCCTGGTTTGCCCAGGGCTTGGATATTGAGGTAGAGAGCAGACTGCAGTAATCCCGAAGCAGATCTTGATCCAGTTTTTGCGCCTTGTTTCGTGTTTCCTGGTATCTGTTGTAGTAATAGGATCCAAGGCCTTGTGGTAATTGCAGGAATCGGTCTGGTATGGCTCAGACCCAGATGGGGGTCCATAGACCAGAGCGCTTTGGACAATCTAGGAACGAATCCAGCCTGTTTGGACATAAGAAAATAGGAGAAATATAAACATGTGAGTCTGATTATCATTATTAAATACTTTAACATCAATTAATTAACATTAACATCAATTAACATAATATAAGATGTATAATAGAATACAACATTCTAAAATGTTCCTAAGAAAAACAATATTGACAAAAAATCAACAATTTTAATCAAAAGTAATGTATAATCAGCTCTTTACTTAAATGTAAAGCCTCACTTGGCTTGAACATAATATGATCCACTATTCATCGGTTTATCTACACTTTCTAGAAGAAACAGGGCTATATATATAAGATGTTTAGCTCTGTAAAATGAATGCAGAACTGAAACAATTTGCATTCCAATACAATCCCTATCATCTAGATTGAAAACGTAATTTAATGTGACGTGTATAATATTTATGTAATGCTATTATTTGCACTTTCGTTATTATCCTGCAGGTGGCAGTACTGAGTCAAGTACGGCTTCCTGCGAGGTCATGTCCAGAGTCACTGAAGGATTAAATGACCAAAAGGAACAGCAGTGGTGCCCTTTTTCAGCTACTGTACCACCAACTGATTTTTGCTCTGCCCGGAGAACCCCTGAAGTACCCCCTCATGTGCATGTTTACAAGTAGGCCTATGGTCTCATGAGTCTTCTCAAGTACCCGGTGTGGATAGACCAAGTACCCCCAGAGGTCCTAGTGCCCCTGGTTGGGGACCACTGATCTACAGAATAAACATTATTTAACATGCACAATTAGAAGCATCAATCCATTCCATTTGTATAGCGCTTCTACCAAAAACTGCCACAGAGCAAGCTTTACTAAATTCAGGGCCAGTAGGCCTATACAGTCAGTCACTCACCGCATCCTCCATCCAGCGTCATCCGGCTGCCAGGAAAAGCCCCCACCTCAGAGACGGTCGACCACGTCATTGTGGAGCTCCTGATCTGTGCAAAGTGTGTGCAATGCAATGGCGGCGACGCATTCTGCAGGATATGCGGGCTGTTCTTGGCGGTGCACGAGAACTTCAAACACATTCCGCCTTGGTGTTGTCTGTCTGCCTACTACCGGTCAAATGTAAGTTATGAATCACAAATCACCATACAGCTGAAATTCTTTAACGTCATCACTTTTTTTGACTTAAATTTGTTGCCCAAAACGCTATCATCTTTTGCTGTGTCTTTGCCGATGAATGCCCTGATCTCTGGCCAGTCGTTTGGTTCAATGACATGATGTTTCGGGTATGAACTGCTTCAAATAGGTCAGAAAATTAATTTAACCGACTGTTTGCAAATAACGTAAATAATATGAATTTGTTTAAACTGGATCATAAATAATATGAATTTGGGCCGACCAAAGCCATGCTGGAGAAACTAAACATCTGTGCACGCAGGTCCCAAGTGTGTGTGTTTGTGTCCCTGTCCAGTCAGAGGCCCAAAGCGGGTGATCTGAGGCGGTTTGGTCATCAGCATGGGAGAGTGAACACTATATGAACAAAACACCGCAGAAGTCGGTAAAAAAAAAAATTGAGAATAGTGAAGCTCATCTGTTATAAATTAAATTTGTATGGCCTAACAGAATAAAACACAGTTAGAGAACATCCTACCTGCTTTCCCGATCTGCACGGCCAGTTTGGTGAGTTTACCCTGTAGAACACTCTTCTCTTTCTTTGGTATGTTGGCTCTCTTCTTCTCCACTTCTCCCCCCTCTGCGCTCTTCAGAGGCTGCATCTCCATGGCTACACCCTCGTCCTGCTTCTTGGCTGGAGAACACAACACAGGAGTTTCAAAGTAAGCCCAACCTGACCCCTGACCTCTAGCCCCTGGCTGTCTGTGATTGGTTACCTTTATTCTGGTTGTTCTCCACCACCACTTCGGGCTGCTTCCCTGAGAGAGATAATTAATCAATCAATCAATCAATCAATGTTTGCTACAAATTACCTTAAATACTATGCAGTTGTTAGCTCGATCTTACCCTTCTTCTTCTTGTCATCCTCCTCCTCCTCCTCCTCCTCCTCCTCCTCACCGGCCCCCAACAGTGTAAAGATGATGCCAGTCTGAGAGTTGACCCCCACAGCTGTCACCAGCATTCTGCCTGAACCCTCCATCACATGGGTTCCTATAGAGAGACAAACACACAGACATGATCAGTTCTATACACACGTGCACAAAGCACAAACACAGGTTCATGTACCCACCCACAGACACACCCACCCACAGACACACCCACAGACACACACCCAAAGACACACAGCCACCCACAGACACACACCCACCCACAGACACACACCCACCCACAGACACACACCCACCCACAGACACACAGCCACCCACAGACACACACCCACCCACAGACACACACCCACCCACAGACACCCACAGACACACAGCCACCCACAGCCACACACCCACCCACAGACACACAGCCACCCACAGACACACACCCACCCACAGACACACAGCCACCCACAGACACACAGCCACCCACACACACACAGCCACACACACCCACCCACAGACACACACCCACCCACAGACACACAGCCACCCACAGCCACCCATTAAGATGGCATCGTACTGGATGGCCGCCGTTCTGCAAGCTCTGACCCAACTTTACTATTTTGTGAATATTTAGTGATTTATTTTTTACTTTATTTACACGTAATGTATCTGCTATTATTTCTTACAACCGACAAGCACTCTTGAACATCAGATCAGCAGTTTCTTTCCCTAATTCCGGCTTCAACTTCGACTTCGACTCATCTGCCCTGCGCTCTTTCTGTAATTCGGACCCATTTTTCGGGCTACTCAAGAGGAAGCGCCGATGTTAAAGAGGCAAGAGAGGGGGGATCCTGGAGAGGTTAAGGCGAGAGGGGGGATCCTGGAGAGGTTAAGGCGAGGGGAGAGCCGGCCACATCTTCCCTCCATTCTACTGGCCAATGCACAGACTCTTGATAATAAGATGGATGACCTCCTATCGCGGATTTGCTACCAACGGGACTCTTGAAACTGTAATATTCTCTGCTTTTCTGAAACATGGCTCTCAGACAAGATACCCCCCATGGCTATCCAACTCGATGGATTCTGCTTTCACTGTGCCGAGGGGTGGGGGGGGGTGTTTTCCTCTTCATCAACAACAACTGGTCTGCTGACTCCAGCGCGGTGGAAGTCTCGACCCATTGTTCACCCGAGGGCCGCCACCGACCCAGAGGACTGGGTGATCTCCCTCTCCGAGGCCGACGTGAGTCTTTAATCAGGTCAACACCGGCAAGGCCGCGGGGCCCGATGGTATTCCAGGGCGCGTTCTCAGAGCATGTGCAGAACAGCTGGCAGGTATATTCACGGTCATCGCAGACCAGCTGGCAGGCATATTCACGGTCATCGCAGACCAGCTGGCAGGCATATTCACGGTAATGTTCAACCTCTCATTGTCCCAGTCTGTAATCACCACATGTTTTAAGATGACCACAATAATTCCTGTTCCTAAGAACTCTAAGGCTTCATGCCACAATGACAACTGCCCTGTAGCACTCACATCTGTAATCATGAAGTGCTTTGACAGGCTGGTTATTGCACACATCTACTCCATCATCCCAGAAACCCTACACTCACTCTAATTTGCATACAGCCCCAACAGATCCATACACGACGCAATCTCAATTGCACTCCACACTGCCCTCACCCACCTGGACAAGAGGAACACTGATGTGAGAATGCTGTTCATTGACTACAGCTCAGTGTTCAACACCATAGTGCCCTCCAAGCTCATCAACACGATCAGAACCCTGGGACTGAACACCTTCCTCTGCAACTGGATCCTGGACTTCCTGGCGGGCCGCCCCCAGGTGATGAGGGTAGGCAACATATTTAGCAGATGTTAGCTAAATGCTTGTGTTCCTAGCTCCAACAGTGCAGTAATTTCTAGTAATACACAACAATACACACTAATCTAAAAAAGTAAAAGAGGTTGTCACTGCTGAGACACGAATGTTATGAATGGTCAACCAGCTTCACCTGGAATGCTTTTCCAACAGTCTTGAAGGAGTTCCCACATAATGCTGAGCACCTGTTGGCTGCTTTTCCTTCACTCTGCGGTCCGACTCATCCCAAACCATCTCAATTGGGTTGAGGTCGGTTGATTGTGGTGGCCAGGTCATCAGATGCAGCACTCCTTCACTCTCCTTCTTGGTCAAATAGCGCTTACACAGCCTGGAGGTGTGTTGGGTCATTGTCCTGTTGAAAAACAAATGATAGTCCCACTAAGAGCAAACCAGATGGGATGGCATATCGCTGCAGAATGCTGTGGTAGCCATGCTGGTTAAGTGTGCCTTGAATTCTAAATAAATCACTGACAGTGTCACCAGCAAAGCACCCCCAAACCATCACACCTCCTCCTCCATGCTTCACGGTGGGAACCACACATGCAGAGATCATCCGTTCACCTACTCTGCGTCTCACAAAGACATGGCAGTTGGAACCAAAAATGTCCACCTGTCTAATGTCCATTGCTCGTGTTTCTTGGCCCAAGCAAGTCTCTTCTTCTTATTGGTATCCTTTAGTAGTGGTTTCTTTGCAGCAATTTGAACATGATTCACGCAGTCTCCTCTGAACAGTTGATGTTGAGATGTGTCTGTTACTTGAACTCTGTGAGATGCAATCTGATGTGCAGTTAATTGCCCATTTCTGAGGCTGGTAACTCTAATGAACTTATCCTCTGCAGCAGAGGTAACTCTGGGTCTTCCATTCCTGTGGCGGTCCTCATGAGAGCCAGTTTCATCATAGCGCTTGATGGTTTTTGCGACTACACCTGAAGAAACTTTAAAGTTATTGAAATGTTCTGCATTGACTGACCTTCAAGTTTTAAAATAATGATGGACTGTCATTTCTCTTTGCTTATTTGAGCTATTCTTGCTATAATATGGACTTGGTCTTTTACCAAATAAGGCTATCTTCTGTACACCAACCCTACCTTGTCACAACACAACTGATTGGCTCAAACGCATTAAGAAGGAAAGAAAATCCAGAAATGTGACTCGTTTCAGGAAACTAGGCATATGTCGCAGGTCACTACTTCACACGAGAGCCATTTGAACATAAACTTTGTATTATTTTTTTAATGCGTTTTTTGGGCAGGAATGCCTTCTGGAACATGTGAACTTTCATGTTCCTTAATAACAAACGTGTATGCCATTTGTAAATACGAATACAACTGTTAAATTACGAGTCTAGTTGGTTTAGCCACAGAAAAAGACAGCAACCTTCCCACTAGCCATGATTGGCGGAGATCATGAGTGGGCTGGACATGCCAAGAGAGGAGTTCGGATTGGTCTGCCATATAGCACACTTCTGTCTATTTGAGCTGGTCAATATGTGTAGGTAATCCTGTCTAACGCGGCTTTAAAAAAATGTATGGTGTAGTGGAGCTGCCTAAGTGTTGCTCTCCACTTTCTGGAGGATCGAGTTTTGAAATCAGTGGAATTAGAGTATGATAGCTAAAGAGATGGAGAAAACACCTGTCTCCGGATTACATCTTCAAACTAAGGGCAACCATGGCACCCATGACAGGGAGACGCATCCATCATGCATGATGTACAGTGGGGAAAAAAAGTATTTAGTCAGCCACCAATTGTGCAAGTTCTCCCACTTAAAAAGATGAGAGAGGCCTGTAATTTTCATCATAGGTACACGTCAACTATGACAGACAAAATGAGAAAAAAAAATCCAGAAAATCACATTGTAGGATTTTTTATGAATTTATTTGCAAATGATGGTGGAAAATAAGTATTTGGTCACCTACAAACAAGCAAGATTTCTGGCTCTCACAGACCTGTAACTTCTTCTTTAAGAGGCTCCTCTGTCCTAAACTCGTTACCTGTATTAATGACACCTGTTTGAACTTGTTATCAGTATAAAAGACACCAGTCCACAACCTCAAACAGTCACACTCCAAACTCCACTATGGCCAAGACCAAAGAGCTGTCAAAGGACACCAGAAACAAAATTGTAGACCTGCACCAGGCTTGGAAGACTGAATCTGCAATAGGTAAGCAGCTTGGTTTGAAGAAATCAACTGTGGGAGCAATTATTAGGGAAATGGAAGACATACAAGACCACTGATAATCTCCCTCGATCTGGGGCTCCACGCAAGATCTCACCCGTGGGGTCAAAATGATCACAAGAACAGTGAGCAAAAATCCCAGAACCACACGGGGGGACCTAGTGAATGACCTGCAGAGAGCTGGGACCAAAGTAACAAAGCCTACCATCAGTAACACACTACGCCGCCAGGCCTCAAATCCTGCAGTGCCAGACGTGTCCCCCTGCTTAAGCCAGTACATGTCCAGGCCCGTCTGAAGTTTGCTAGAGTGCATTTGGATGATCCAGAAGAGGATTGCGAGAATGTCATTTGGTCAGATGAAACCAAAATATTACTTTTTGGTAAAAACTCAACTCGTCGTGTTTGGAGGACAAAGAATGCTGAGTTGCATCCAAAGAACACCATACCTACTGTGAAGCATGGGGGTGGAAACATCATGCTTTGGGGCTGTTTTTCTGCAAAGGGACCAGGACGACTGATCCGTGTAAAGGAAAAGAATGAATGGGGCCATGTATCGTGAGATTTTGAGTGAATACCTCCTTCCATCAGCAAGGGCATTGAAGATGAAACGTGGCTGGGTCTTTCAGCATGACAATGATCCCAAACACAACGCCCGGGCAACGAAGGAGTGGCTTCGTAAGAAGCATTTCAAGGTCCTGGAGTGGCCTAGCCAGTCTCCAGATCTCAACCCCATAGAACATCTTTGGAGGGAGTTGAAAGTCTGATGTTTCCACCCCCATGCTTCACAGTAGGTGTGGTGTTCTTTGGATGCAACTCAGCATTCTTTGTCCTCCAAACACGACGAGTTGAGTTTTTACCAAAAAGTTCTATTTTGGTTTCATCTGACCATATGACATTCTCCCAATCCTCTTCTGGATCATCCAAATGCACTCTAGCAAACTTCAGACGGGCCTGGACATGTACTGGCTTAAGCAGGGGGGACACGTCTGGCACTGCAGGATTTGAGTCCCTGGCGCGTAGTGTGTTACTGATGGTAGGCTTTGTTACTTTGGTCCCAGCTCTCTGCAGGTCATTCACTAGGTCCCCCGTGTGATTCTGGGATTTTTGCTCACCGTTCTTGTGATCATTTTGACCCCACGGGGTGAGATCTTGCGTGGAGCCCCAGATCGAGGGAGATTATCAGTGGTCTTGTATGTCTTCCATTTCCTAATAATTGCTCCCACAGTTGATTTCTTTAAACCAAGCTGCTTACCTAGTGCAGATTCAGTCTTCCCAGCCTGGTGCAGGTCTACAATTTTGTTTCTGGTGTCCTTTGACAGCTCTTTGGTCTTGGCCATAGTGGAGTTTGGAGTGTGACTGTTTGAGGTTGTGGACAGGTGTCTTTTATACTGATAACAAGTTCAAACAGGTGCCATTAATACAGGTAACGAGTGGAGGACAGAGGAGCCTCTTAAAGAAGAAGTTACAGGTCTGTGAGAGCCAGAAATCTTGCTTGTTTGTAGGTGACCAAATACTTATTTTCCACCATAATTTGCAAATAAATTCATTAAAAATCCTACAATGTGATTTTCTGGATTTTTTTTTCTCAATTTGTCTGTCATAGTTGACGTGTACCTATGATGAAAATTACAGGCCTCTCTCATCTTTTTAAGTGGGAGAACTTGCACAATTGGTGGCTGACTAAATACTTTTTTCCCCACTGTACAAGCTGCTGCTACTCTGTTTATCATATATCCTGATGCCAAGTCACCTTACCCATATACAGTGAGGGGAAAAAAGTATTTGATCCCCTGCTGATTTTGTACGTTTGCCCACTGACAAAGACATGATCAGTCTATAATTTTAATGGTAGGTTTATTTGAACAGAGAGAGACAGAATAACAACAACAAAAATCCAGAAAAACACATGTTAAAAATGTTATAAATTGATTTGCATTTTAATGAGGGAAATAAGTATTTGACCCCTCTGCAAAACATGACTTAGTACTTGGTGGCAAAACACTTGTTGGCAATCACAGAGGTCAGACGTTTCTTGTAGTTGGCCACCAGGTTTGCACACATCTCAGGAGGAATTTTGTTCCACTCCTCTTTGCAGATCTTCTCCAAGTCATTAAGGTTTCGAGGCTGACGTTTGGCAACTCGAACCTTCAGCTCCCTCCACAGATTTTCTATGGGATTAAGGTCTGGAGACTGGCTAGGCCACTCCAGGATCTTAATGTGCTTCTTCTTGAGCCACTCCTTTGTTGCCTTGGCCGTGTGTTTTGGCTCATTGTCATGCTGGAATACCCATCCACAACCCATTTTCAATGCCCTGGCTGAGGGAAGGAGGTTCTCACCCAAGATTTAATGGTACATGGCCCCGTCCATCGTCCCTTTGATGCGGTGAAGTTGTCCTGTCCCCTTAGCAGAAAAACACCCCCAAAGCATAATATTTCCACCTCCATGTTTGATGGTGGGGATGGTGTTCTTGGGGTCATAGGCAGCATTCTTCCTCCTCCAAACACAGCGAGTTGAGTTGATGCCAAAGAGCTCGATTTTGGTCTCATCTGACCACAACACTTTCACCAAGTTCTCCTCTGAATCATTCAGATGTTTACTGTCAAACTTCCGACGGGCCTGTATATGTGCTTTCTTGAGCAGGGGGACCTTGCGGGCGCTGCAGGATTTCAGTCCTTCACGGCGTAGTGTGTTACCAATTGTTTTCTTGGTGACTATGGTCCCAGCTGCCTTGAGATCATTGACAAGATCCTCCCGTGTAGTTCTGGGCTGATTCCTCACCGTTCTCATGATCATTGCAACTCCACGAGGTGAGATCTTGCATGGAGCCCCAGGCTGAGGGAGATTTATAGTTATTTTGTGTTTCTTCCATTTGCGAATAATCACACCAACTGTTGTCACCTTCTCACCAAGCTGCTTGGCGATGGTCTTGTAGCCCATTCCAGCCTTGTGTAGGTCTACAATCTTGTCCCTGACATCTTTGGAGAGCTCTTTGGTCTTGGCCATGGTGGAGAGTTTGGAATCTGATTGATTGATTGCTTCTGTGGTCAGGTGTCTTTTATACAGGTAACAAGCTGAGATTAGGAGCACTCCCTTTAAGAGTGTGCTCCTAATCTCAGCTCGTTACCTGTATAAAAGACATCTGGGAGCCAGAAATCTTTCTGATTGAGAGGGGGTCAAATACTTATTTCCCTCATTAAAATGCATATCAATTTATAACATTTTTTACATGCGTTTTTCTGGATTTTGTTGTTGTTATTCTGTCTCTTACTGTTCAAAAAACCTACCATTAAAATTATAGACTGATCATTTCTTTGACAGTGGGCAAACGTACAAAATCAGCAGGGGATCAAATACTTTTTTCCCTCACTGTACATATCTACCTCCATCGATCCAGTATCCCTGTCCCCTTACCCCTATACATATCTACCTCCATCACTCCAGTATCCCTGTCCCCTTACCCCTATACATAGCTACCTCCATCACTCCAGTATCCCTGTCCCCTTACCCCTATACATATCTACCTCCATCACTCCAGTATCCCTGTCCCCTTACCCCTATACATATCTACCTCCATCACTCCAGTATCCCTGTCCCCTTACCCCTATACATATCTACCTCCATCGATCCAGTATCCCTGTCCCCTTACCCTATACATATCTACCTCCATCACTCCAGTATCCCTGTCCCCTTACCCCTATACATATCTACCTCCATCACTCCAGTATCCCTGTCCCCTTACCCCCTATACATATCTACCTCCATCACTCCAGTATCCCTGTCCCCTTACCCCTATACATATCTACCTCCATCACTCCAGTATCCCTGTCCCCTTACCCCTATACATATCTACCTCCATCGATCCAGTATCCCTGTCCCCTTACCCCTATACATATCTACCTCCATCACTCCAGTATCCCTGTCTCCTTACCCCTATACATATCTACCTCCATCACTCCAGTATCCCTGTCCCCTTACCCCTATACATATCTACCTCCATCACTCCAGTATCCCTGTCCCCTTACCCCCTATACATATCTACCTCCATCACTCCAGTATCCCTGTCCCCTTACCCCTATACATATCTACCTCCATCACTCCAGTATCCCTGTCCCCTTACCCCTATACATATCTACCTCCATCTCTCCAGTATCCCTGTCCCCTTAGCCCTATACATATCTACCTCCATCACTCCAGTATCCCTGTCCCCTTACCCCTATACATATCTACCTCCATCACTCCAGTATCCCTGTCCCCTTACCCCTATACATATCTACCTCCATCACTCCAGTATCCCTGTCCCCTTACCCCTATACATATCTACCTCCATCACTCCAGTATCCCTGTCCCCTTACCCCTATACATATCTACCTCCATCACTCCAGTATCCCTGTCCCCTTACCCCTATACATATCTACCTCCATCACTCCAGTATCCCTGTCCCCTTACCCCTATACATATCTACCTCCATCACTCCAGTATCCCTGTCCCCTTACCCCTATACATATCTACCTCCATCACTCCAGTATCCCTGTCCCCTTACCCCTATACATATCTACCTCCATCACTCCAGTATCCCTGTCCCCTTACCCCTATACATATCTACCTCCATCACTCCAGTATCCCTGTCCCCTTATCCCTATACATATCTACCTCCATCTCTCCAGTATCCCTGTCCCCTTACCCCTATACATATCTACCTCCATCACTCCAGTATCCCTGTCCCCTTACCCCTATACATATCTACCTCCATCACTCCAGTATCCCTGTCCCCTTACCCCTATACATATCTACCTCCATCACTCCAGTATCCCTGTCCCCTTACCCCTATACATATCTACCTCCATCACTCCAGTATCCCTGTCCCCTTACCCCTATACATATCTACCTCCATCACTCCAGTATCCCTGTCCCCTTACCCCTATACATAGCTACCTCCATCACTCCAGTATCCCTGTCCCCTTACCCCTATACATATCTACCTCCATCACTCCAGTATCCCTGTCCCCTTACCCCTATACATATCTACCTCCATCACTCCAGTATCCCTGTCCCCTTACCCCTATACATATCTACCTCCATCTCTCCAGTATCCCTGTCCCCTTACCCCTATACATATCTACCTCCATCACTCCAGTATCCCTGTCCCCTTACCCCTATACATATCTACCTCCATCACTCCAGTATCCCTGTCCCCTTACCCCTATACATATCTACCTCCATCACTCCAGTATCCCTGTCCCCTTACCCCTATACATATCTACCTCCATCACTCCAGTATCCCTGTCCCCTTACCCCTATACATAGCTACCTCCATCACTCCAGTATCCCTGTCCCCTTACCCCTATACATATCTACCTCCATCACTCCAGTATCCCTGTCCCCTTACCCCCTATACATATCTACCTCCATCTCTCCAGTATCCCTGTCCCCTTACCCCTATACATATCTACCTCCATCACTCCAGTGTCCCTGTCCCCTTACCCCTATACATATCTACCTCCATCACTCCAGTATTTCTGTCCCCTTACCCCTATACATATCTACCTCCATCACTCCAGTATCCCTGTCTCCTTACCCCTATACATATCTACCTCCATCACTCCAGTATCCCTGTCCCCTTACCCCCTATACATATCTACCTCCATCACTCCAGTATCCCTGTCCCCTTAACCCTATACATATCTACCTCCATCACTCCAGTATCCCTGTCCCCTTACCCCTATACATATCTACCTCCATCACTCCAGTATCCCTGTCCCCTTACCCCTATACATATCTACCTCCATCACTCCAGTATCCCTGTCCCCTACTCCCTATACATATCTACCTCCATCACTCCAGTATCCCTGTCCCCTTACCCCTAAACATATCTACCTCCATCACTCCAGTATCCCTGTCCCCTTACCCCTATACATATCTACCTCCATCACTCCAGTATCTCTGTCCCCTTACCCCTATACATATCTACCTCCATCACTCCAGTATCCCTGTCCCTTACCCCTATACATATCTACCTCCATCACTCCAGTATCCCTGTCCCCTTACCCCTATACATATCTACCTCAATCACTCCAGTATCCCTGTCCCCTTACCCCCTATACATATCTACCTCCATCACTCCAGTATCCATGTCCCCTGACCCCTATACATATCTACCTCCATCACTCCAGTATCCCTGTCCCCTTACCCCTATACATATCTACCTCCATCACTCCAGTATCCCTGTCCGCTTAGCCCTATACATATCCACCTCCATCACTCCAGTATCCCTGTCCCCTTACCCCTATACATATCTACCTCCATCACTCCAGTATCCCTGTCCCCTTACCCCTATACATATCTACCTCCATCACTCCAGTATCCCTGTCCCCTTACCCCTATACATATCTACCTCCATCACTCCAGTATCCCTGTCCCCTGACCCCTATACATATCTACCTCCATCACTCCAGTATCCCTGTCCCCTTACCCCCTATACATATCTACCTCCATCACTCCAGTATCCCTGTCCCCTTACCCCCTATACATATCTACCTCCATCACTCCAGTATCCCTGTCCCCTTACCCCTATACATATCTACCTCCATCACTCCAGTATCCCTGTCCCCTTACCCCTATACATATCTACCTCCATCACTCCAGTATCCCTTTCCCCTACCCCTATACATATCTACCTCCATCACTCCAGTATCCATGTCCCCTGACCCCTATACATATCTACCTCCATCACTCCAGTATCCCTGTCCCCTTAGCCCTATACATATCTACCTCCATCACTCCAGTATCCCTGTCCCCTTACCCCTATACATATCTACCTCCATCACTCCAGTATCCCTGTCCCCTTACCCCCTATACATATCTACCTCCATCACTCCAGTATCCCTGTCCCCTTACCCCTATACATATCTACCTCCATCACTCCAGTATCCCTGTCCCCTTACCCCTATACATATCTACCTCCATCACTCCAGTATCCCTGTCCCCTTACCCCTATACATATCTACCTCCATCACTCCAGTATCCCTGTCCCCTACCCCTATACATATCTACCTCCATCACTCCAGTATCCCTGTCCCCTTACCCCTATACATATCTACCTCCATCACTCCAGTATCCCTGTCCCCTTACCCCTATACATATCTACCTCCATCACTCCAGTATCTCTGTCCCCTTACCCCTATACATATCTACCTCCATCACTCCAGTATCCCTGTCCCCTTACCCCTATACATATCTACCTCCATCACTCCAGTATCCCTGTCCCCTTACCCCTATACATATCTACCTCCATCACTCCAGTATCCCTGTCCCCTTACCCCTATACATATCTACCTCCATCACTCCAGTATCCATGTCCCCTGACCCCTATACATATCTACCTCCATCACTCCAGTATCCCTGTCCCCTTACCCCTATACATATCTACCTCCATCACTCCAGTATCCCTGTCCGCTTAGCCCTATACATATCCACCTCCATCACTCCAGTATCCCTGTCCCCTTACCCCTATACATATCTACCTCCATCACTCCAGTATCCCTGTCCCCTTACCCCTATACATATCTACCTCCATCACTCCAGTATCCCTGTCCCCTTACCCCTATACATATCTACCTCCATCACTCCAGTATCCCTGTCCCCTGACCCTATACATATCTACCTCCATCACTCCAGTATCCCTGTCCCCTTACCCCCTATACATATCTACCTCCATCACTCCAGTATCCCTGTCCCCTTACCCCTATACATATCTACCTCCATCACTCCAGTATCCCTGTCCCCTTACCCCTATACATATCTACCTCCATCACTCCAGTATCCCTGTCCCCTTACCCCTATACATATCTACCTCCATCACTCCAGTATCCCTTTCCCCTTACCCCTATACATATCTACCTCCATCACTCCAGTATCCATGTCCCCTGACCCCTATACATATCTACCTCCATCACTCCAGTATCCCTGTCCCCTTAGCCCTATACATATCTACCTCCATCACTCCAGTATCCCTGTCCCCTTACCCCTATACATATCTACCTCCATCACTCCAGTATCCCTGTCCCCTTACCCCTATACATATCTACCTCCATCACTCCAGTATCCCTGTCCCCTTACCCCTATACATATCTACCTCCATCACTCCAGTATCCCTGTCCCCTTACCCCTATACATATCTACCTCCATCACTCCAGTATCCCTGTCCCCTTACCCCCTATACATATCTACCTCCATCACTCCAGTATCCCTGTCCCCTTACCCCTATACATATCTACCTCCATCACTCCAGTATCCCTGTCCCCTTACCCCTATACATATCTACCTCCATCACTCCAGTATCCCTGTCCCCTTACCCCTATACATATCTACCTCCATCACTCCAGTATCCCTGTCCCCTTACCCCTATACATATTGTGACGTCACGAGAGGCTACACAGCTTTCAGCGGGATTGCTCAAGTAGTGCAAGGAGACAAGGTTCAAACAAAACAAGGATTTTATTATAGGTCTTGGGAAATTAACGAAAATATAACAAAATTCTGTTCTCTTGTGGCTCTTTAAGGGTTAACAGTTCAGGGATGTCTCTTCCACATCCAAAATCATAATTCTCACTCGCTCAGATAACTTTTCCCCAGCCTTACTGTAGTCCACGTTGCAGCTAGTGGCCAACCCAGCTAAAAGTCCTTCCAAATGTCTCTCACGTATTTCCACAGGTGCATATATCCAAAGGTGAGTATTTCCCAAAGGTAAGTATCTCCAAATCCTTATATTCCTCATGGAAGTGGACGTGCAGCACTCTTGTCCTCCAGAGAGCCCAGGTTGGAGACTGTGTCTCTTCCCTTCCCAAACCTTCAGCTCATCAGCTCCTGATTTGTTTCAGCTGCGTGGGAAGATTGGCCATAGAGGGGTGGAGTTCCCGACCATACCAGCAGATGGAGCCATAGCTGTCTGGGTTTGCAGCCATCTCAGGGGGATGTAACGTCCCTCCAGGACACAGCCTCTCGTGACATCACACATCCCCCTCCTCGGGACCGACGTCCTCGTCGGGGTAAAGGCAGCGAAGAAGGCATCACGCCGGGAGAGGGCGTCCGCATTGCCGTGGTGCTTGCCAGACTGCTCTCTCTTCAACTCCTCCAACTCTAGGACCAGGGACTCAGCCTCCTGTTGTCTCTCCTTGAGTTTCTTACTGAACGCATCAGCCTTGGTTTTAGCAGAGTTTAGCTTCTGTTGAGCAGCTTTCAGTTCCTTCTCTCTCTCTGCCTCCGCATTCTTCATCTTGTTCTCCAACACCTTGTACTTCTCCTCTGCCTTCTTCTGGACCTCCTTACTACTGCGCAGGGTCTCCTCACACTCCTCGATGGTCCTGCGCAGCCTCTCCAGCTCCTCCTGTTGCTTAGGGAAGGAGCTCTGTTGGAGTTTAGCCTGGAGGATATCTAACTCTTCTGTCTTCATGTCTAACTGTTGCTTTAACAAACGATACCTCTCAGCGGTCCCCTTCAGACCAGACAGTTCTTTGTCCAGATTCTGTAGCTCCGTCTCTGTGTCGGTCTGGGCACCTGCCATCCCTATCAGAGCCCGGGCGGGAGTGAGTAACTCGGAGTATTGCACCGGAGCCTTCCCAGGATGAGTCTTGCCTCTCCGTTTCCGAGGTACTCGGGTTATCCTCTCCTGAGACTCTCTCCAGAGTGGGTAAAAGGCTGGGCAGTCTCGTCCAATTAGGACAGGGACGGGGAGGGAATCAACCACCCCTGCCGTCGTGTGTATGGTTCCCCGTGTGCTGGTCATTGTAAGTTCAGTAATGGGGTATTCTCTGGTGTCCCCATGGACACAGGAAACTGGGAGGACTTTCCCCGGGGGTCAGACACGTTGGGCCCACCAAATCCTTACGCACCAGGGTGGCCCGGCTACCAGAATCCAGTAAGGCCTCCACATCATGGTGATTCACAGTTACCGGGCAGGTGGGGGGGTCGATCTGGGCCGCCATCTACGACTCCCAAGAGCGAGGCAAAACGGTGTGTGGGTGCTGAGCTGGAGGACTCCGCAGTGGGCATAGGTTCATCGGCTGGTTTCCCACACTGCCAGGAGATATGTCCCATCTCCCCACACCGGTAACACTGTCGAGTTTCCCCCTCCTGGTGTACTCTTCTTGGACCCGCCTGGTTTCTGGCTCCCCCTGGAGCCGGGATAAGTCCTGACGTGGCTGGGTTCGAGACCTTGGGGTCCTTTGGACGGGTTCTTCCCATTTGTGGTGGGGCCGCCCTCCTGGGGTCTTTTCGGGAAGCATTCAGCATCTCCGCTGTGGCCTGGTACTTTTCCACAGCTTCCACGGTCAGATCAGCCGTGGTCAAGGCCTGTTGACTGATGAACCGTTTTGCCTCATAAGGCAGGGCGCGTAGGTAACGATCCACCACAACGGCCTCCACCACCGCCGCTGCTGTATTCCTCTGCGGATCCAGCCATTTCCTTGCGATTCGGACAAGTTCATGCATCTGCGCCCGAGGAGGTTGGTCTGGTTGGAAGGTCCAGCTGTGAAAGCGCTGGGCCATACCAAACTTTGTGAGTCCATATCTGCTGAGGATCTCAGACTTCAGGGCATCATAGTCAGTAACCTGGTCAGGGCCCAGGTCCCGGACAGCATTCAGCGATTCCCCGGTTAGAAAGGGGGCTAACAGACCAACCCACTGTTGCTTGGGCCAGGCTTCCCTAGTGGCCGTGGCCTCAAATGCATGCAGGTATGCCTCAATGTCATCGGTAGCTCCCATCTTAGATATAAAGTCACTTGCCTTTATTGGGCGGGTATTTTGGACAACCCTCTGTCTCTGCAACTGCAATTCCTCTGCCTTCAGAAGGTTGGCTTTCTTTTGCTCCTCCAAGAGAGCCACGTTTGCTTGCATCTGGGCTTGCTGGCCAGCAACAAGGGCTTTCAATATGTCCTCCATTTCAGTCGGCGGGGAGCCTACGGCCAACTTGGAAAACTGGGTGATCAAACCTTCGGTATCCTCCTCTGACATGCACTATTAACGCTTGAGCGTGCCCGTATTCTCCACCATCTGTGACGTCACGAGAGGCTACACAGCTTTCAGCGGGATTGCTCAAGTAGTGCAAGGAGACAAGGTTCAAACAAAACAAGGATTTTATTATAGGTCTTGGGAAATTAACGAAAATATAACAAAATTCTGTTCTCTTGTGGCTCTTTAAGGGTTAACAGTTCAGGGATGTCTCTTCCACATCCAAAATCATAATTCTCACTCGCTCAGATAACTTTTCCCCAGTCTTACTGTAGTCCACGTTGCAGCTAGTGGCCAACCCAGCAAAAAGTCCTTCCAAATGTCTCTCACGTATTTCCACAGGTGCATATATCCAAAGGTGAGTATTTCCCAAAGGTAAGTATCTCCAAATCCTTATATTCCTCATGGAAGTGGACGTGCAGCACTCTTGTCCTCCAGAGAGCCCAGGTTGGAGACTGTGTCTCTTCCCTTCCCAAACCTTCAGCTCATCAGCTCCTGATTTGTTTCAGCTGCGTGGGAAGATTGGCCATAGAGGGGTGGAGTTCCCGACCATACCAGCAGATGGAGCCATAGCTGTCTGGGTTTGCAGCCATCTCAGGGGGATGTAACGTCCCTCCAGGACACAGCCTCTCGTGACATCACAATATCTACCTCCATCACTCCAGTATCCCTGTCCCCTTACCCCTATACATATCTACCTCCATCACTCCAGTATCCCTGTCCCCTTACCCCTATACATATCTACCTCCATCTCTCCAGTATCCCTGTCCCCTTACCCCTATACATATCTACCTCCATCACTCCAGTATCCCTGTCCCCTTACCCCTATACATATCTACCTCCATCACTCCAGTATCCCTGTCCCCTTACCCCCTATACATATCTACCTCCATCACTCCAGTATCCCTGTCCCCTTACCCCTATACATATCTACCTCCATCACTCCAGTATCCCTGTCCCCTTACCCCTATACATAGCTACCTCCATCACTCCAGTATCCCTGTCCCCTTACCCCTATACATATCTACCTCCATCACTCCAGTATCCCTGTCCCCTTACCCCTATACATATCTACCTCCATCACTCCAGTATCCCTGTCCGATTACCCCTATACATATCTACCTCCATCTCTCCAGTATCCCTGTCCCCTTACCCCTATACATATCTACCTCCATCACTCCAGTATCCCTGTCCCCTTACCCCTATACATATCTACCTCCATCACTCCAGTGTCCCTGTCCCCTTACCCCTATACATATCTACCTCCATCACTCCAGTATCCCTGTCCCCTTACCCCTATACATATCTACCTCCATCACTCCAGTATCCCTGTCCCCTTACCCCTATACATATCTACCTCCATCACTCCAGTATCCCTGTCACCTTACCCCTATACATATCTACCTCCATCACTCCAGTATCCCTGTCCCCTTACCCCTATACATATCTACCTCCATCACTCCAGTATCCCTGTCCCCTTACCCCTATACATATCTACCTCCATCACTCCAGTATCCCTGTCCCCTTACCCCTATACATATCTACCTCCATCACTCCAGTATCCCTGTCTCCTTACCCCTATACATATCTACCTCCATCACTCCAGTATCCCTGTCCCCTTACCCCTATACATATCTACCTCCATCACTCCAGTATCCCTGTCCCCTTAACCCTATACATATCTACCTCCATCACTCCAGTATCCCTGTCCCCTTACCCCTATACATATCTACCTCCATCACTCCAGTATCCCTGTCCCCTTACCCCCTATACATATCTACCTCCATCACTCCAGTATCCCTGTCCCCTTACCCCTATACATATCTACCTCCATCACTCCAGTATACCTGTCCCCTACCCCCTATACATATCTACCTCCATCACTCCAGTATCCCTGTCCCCTTACCCCTATACATATCTACCTCCATCACTCCAGTATCTCTGTCCCCTTACCCCTATACATATCTACCTCCATCACTCCAGTATCCCTGTCCCCTTACCCTTATACATATCTACCTCCATCACTCCAGTATCCCTGTCCCCTTACCCCTATACATATCTACCTCCATCACTCCAGTATCCCTGTCCCCTTAACCCTATACATATCTACCTCCATCACTCCAGTATCCCTGTCCCCTTACCCCTATACATATCTACCTCCATCACTCCAGTATCCCTGTCCCCTTGCCCCTATACATATCTACCTCCATCACTCCAGTATCCCTGTCCCCTTACCCCCTATACATATCTACCTCCATCACTCCAGTATCCATGTCCCCTGACCCCTATACATATCTACCTCCATCACTCCAGTATCCCTGTCCCCTTACCCCCTATACATATCTACCTCCATCACTCCAGTATCCCTGTCCCCTTACCCCTATACATATCTACCTCCATCACTCCAGTATCCCTGTCCCCTTACCCCTATACATATCTACCTCCATCACTCCAGTATCCATGTCCCCTGACCCCTATACATATCTACCTCCATCACTCCAGTATCCCTGTCCCCTTACCCCTATACATATCTACCTCCATCACTCCAGTATCCCTGTCCGCTTAGCCCTATACATATCCACCTCCATCACTCCAGTATCCCTGTCCCCTTACCCCTATACATATCTACCTCCATCACTCCAGTATCCCTGTCCCCTTAGCCCTATACATATCTACCTCCATCACTCCAGTATCCCTGTCCCCTTACCCCTATACATATCTACCTCCATCACTCCAGTATCCCTGTCCCCTTACCCCTATACATATCTACCTCCATCACTCCAGTATCCCTGTCCCCTGACCCCTATACATATCTACCTCCATCACTCCAGTATCCCTGTCCCCTTACCCCTATACATATCTACCTCCATCACTCCAGTATCCCTGTCCCCTTACCCCTATACATATCTACCTCCATCACTCCAGTATCCCTGTCCCCTTACCCCTATACATATCTACCTCCATCACTCCAGTATCCCTGTCCCCTTAGCCCTATACATATCTACCTCCATCACTCCAGTATCCCTGTCCCCTTACCCCTATACATATCGATCCAGTATCCTGCACATTGTTAATATGGAACTTACTTTATCCTGTTCTTCTTATTTCTTATTTTTATAACTTGTGTGTTTTTGTTCTACCTTGTTATTTTTAGTATTACATTGTTATTGATTACTGCATTGTTGGGGTTAGAGCTGCTAAGAAAGGTATTTCACTGGACTGGTGCCATTAAAAGTTGAAACACACAGACACACCCACCAGAGAGAAGCATAGGGTCCTTGTCCACGGTCTTCCCAACGTGGTCCGATTCCCCAGTCAGAGAGCTCTCATCTATCTTCAGGTCATTTCCCTGGATCAGGATACCATCCGCTGGCAACAGGTCCCCTAGAGAAAGCATACAATATACAGTGCCTTCCGAAAGTATTCAGACCCCTTGACTTTTTCCACATTTTGTTACGTTACAGCCTTATTCTAAAATTGATCACATCGTTTTTTTCCCTCATCAATGACAAACCAAAAACAGGTTTTTATAAATTTTTGCTAATTTATAAAAGAAATGGAAATATCACATTTTCATAAGTATTCAGACCCCTTGACTTTTTCCACATTTTGTTACGTTACAGCCTTATTCTAAAATTGATCACATCGTTTTTTTCCCTCATCAATGACAAACCAAAAACTGGTTTTTATAAATTTTTGCTAATTTATAAAAGAAATGGAAATATCACGTTTTCATAAGTATTCAGACCCTTTACTCAGTACTTTAAGCACCTTTAGCCTTGATTACAGCATCGAGTCTTCTTGGGTATGATGCTACAAGCTTGGCACACCTGTATTTGGGGAGTTTCTCCCATTCTTCTCTGCAGATCCTCTCAAGCTCTGTCAGGTTGGATGGGGAGCGTTGCTGTACAGCTATTTTCAGGTCTCTCCAGAGATGTTCGATCGGGTTGAAGTCCGGGCTCTGGCTGGGTCACTCAAGGACATTTAGAGACTTGTCCCGAAGCCACTCCTGCGTTGTCTTGGCTGTGTGTTTAGAGTCGTTGTCCTTTTGGAAGGTGAACCTTCACCCCAGTCTGAGGTCCTGAGTGCTCTGGAGCAGGTTTTCATCAAGGATCTCTCTGTACTTTGCTCCGTTCATCTTTATCTCGATCCTGGCTAGGCTAATCAACTTTAGGAGACGGTCCTGGCGCTTGCTGGACTTTCTTGGGTGCCCTGAAGCCTTCTTCACAACAATTGAACCTCTCTCCTTGAAGTTCTTGATGATCCGATAAATGGTTGATTTAGGTGCAATCTTACTAGTAGCAAAATCCTTGCCTGTGAAGCCCTTTTTGTGCAAAGCAATGATGACGGCACGTGTTTCCTTGCAGGTAACCATGGTTAACAGAGGAAGAACAATGATTTCAAGCATCACCCTCCTTTTAAAGCTTCCAGTCTGTTATTCTAACTCAATCAGCATGACAGAGTGATCTCCAGCCTTGTCCTCGTCAACACTCTCACCTGTGTTAACGAGAGAATCACTGACATGATGTCAGCTGGTCCTTTTGTGGCAGGGCTGAAATGCAGTGGAAATGTTTTTTGGGATTAAGTTCATTTTCATGGCAAAGAGGGACTTTGCAATTAATTGCAATTCATCTGATCACTCTTCATAACATTCTGGAGTATATGCAAATTGCCATCATAACAACTGAGGCAGCAGACTTTGTGAAAACTAATATTGGTGTCATTCTCAAAACCTTTGACCACAACTGTAGTTTGCTGAGGATTTCTATTTATTTAATCAATTTTAGAACAAGGCTGTAACGTAACAAAATGTGGAAAAATCAAGGGGTCTGAATACTTTCCGAAGGCACTGTATACTGTTAAACATATAGATACAGATGTAGGATCTTAATTTGAGCCAGTTTGCTACAGCAGGAAAATAATCCTGCATCAACAGGAAATGTGAATTATTATGTGGATTGTAAATAAATTGAATTTTTGGTAGGGATTGATACATTTTTCATAAGGGAAAATGAAGTCTGAAATTTCAAAGTTCAAAAAGCGTTTTTAAACCTCAAGTACACTACACGTTTTACATTTCCTGCATTGCAGGAATGTTGTCCTGCAACAGGGAAATCAATATATAACATATAATCTATCTTCAGGTCATTTCCTTGGATCAGGATACTATCCGCTGGTAACAGGTCCCCTAGAGATAACATACAATATTATACATGTAGATATACTCCTATAGATACAATATACAGCATACATACAGCATAATACTATTGTCCTGGTTACCTACAGTAGTATCTACCTTCAGATCATTGTCCTGGTTACCTACAGTAGTATCTACCTTCAGATCATTGTCCTGGTTACCTACCGTAGTATCTACCTTCAGATCATTGTCCTGGTTACCTACAGTAGTATCTACCTTCAGATCATTGTCCTGGTTACCTACCGTATTTGACCTGAGCCATATCCCCCACCACCATGTCAGCTACGGGTATCTGTCCTGGTTACCTACCGTATTTGACCTGAGCCATATCCCCCACCACCATGTCAGCTACGGGTATCTGTCCTGGTTACCTACCGTATTTGACCTGAGCCATATCCCCCACCACCATGTCAGCTACGGGTATCTGTCCTGGTTACCTACCGTATTTGACCTGAGCCATATCCCCCACCACCATGTCAGCTACGGGTATCTGTCCTGGTTACCTACCGTATTTGACCTGAGCCATATCCCCCACCACCATGTCAGCTACGGGTATCTGTCCTGGTTACCTACCGTATTTGACCTGAGCCATATCCCCCACCACCATGTCAGCTACGGGTATCTGTCCTGGTTACCTACCGTATTTGACCTGAGCCATATCCCCCACCACCATGTCAGCTACGGGTATCTGTCCTGGTTACCTACCGTATTTGACCTGAGCCATATCCCCCCACCACCATGTCAGCTACGGGTATCTGTCCTGGTTACCTACCGTATTTGACCTGAGCCATATCCCCCACCACCATGTCAGCTACGGGTATCTGTCCTGGTTACCTACCGTATTTGACCTGAGCCATATCCCCCACCACCATGTCAGCTACGGGTATCTGTCCTGGTTACCTACCGTATTTGACCTGAGCCATATCCCCCCACCACCATGTCAGCTACGGGTATCTGTCCTGGTTACCTACCGTATTTGACCTGAGCCATATCCCCACCACCATGTCAGCTACGGGTATCTGTCCTGGTTACCTACCGTATTTGACCTGAGCCATATCCCCCACCACCATGTCAGCTACGGGTATCTGTCCTGGTTACCTACCGTATTTGACCTGAGCCATATCCCCCCACCACCATGTCAGCTACGGGTATCTGTCCTGGTTACCTACCGTATTTGACCTGAGCCATATCCCCCCACCACCATGTCAGCTACGGGTATCTGTCCTGGTTACCTACCGTATTTGACCTGAGCCATATCCCCCCACCACCATGTCAGCTACGGGTATCTGTCCTGGTTACCTACCGTATTTGACCTGAGCCATATCCCCCACCACCATGTCAGCTACGGGTATCTGTCCTGGTTACCTACCGTATTTGACCTGAGCCATATCCCCCACCACCATGTCAGCTACGGGTATCTGGATGACGTTTCCTTTCCGTACTACAGCGAAGCGCTGCTCCTGTTCTATCCTGCTCTGTAGCCCACGGAACTGTTTCTCTTTAGACCAATCATTGAAGGCCGTCACCAGGACCACACAGACGACGGACAGCAAGATGGCGGCGCCCTCAATCCACCCGGCTTCAGCCTCGCCCTCATCCTCCGCCCCTCCCGACACGTTACCACACGCTGGGGAGAAACACACCGTTATCCATCTATCTAGCTAGCTATCTATCAACCCTCCCCTATGTATTTATTTGAAAAATGTTTAATTTGGCTCTTTACTCCAGCATTTTGGATTTGAGATCAAATGTTTTATATGAAGCAAGAGTACAGAATGTCACCTTTTATTTGAGGGTATTTTCCTACATATCTGTTTTACCATTTAGAAATGAAAGCACTTTATGCATCGTCCCCCTATTTGAAGGTGTCATACAGATGGAGGATCTTGTTGTAGGAGAACGTTCCTGCAATGCAGTACATCAAAAACTTGTAGTGTATTTGAAGTTTAAAAAGGCTTCTGAAGTTTGTAATTTCCACTTTGAAATTTCAGACTTGATTTTCCCTTACGAAAAATGTATCAAACCCTACAAAAATGTCCATTAATTGTAATCCACATAAAATTGCAAATTTCCTGCTGTAGCAAACATTCTCAAAGTATTTGGACAAATTCACTTATAATGTATTAAAGTAGTCAACATTTTTGTATTTTGGTCCCATATGCATAGCACACAATGACTACCTCAAGCTTGTGACTTGACTTGACAAACTTGTTGGATGCATTTGCTGTTTGTTTTGGTCTTGTTTTAGATTATTTTGTGCCCAATAGAAATGAAAGGTAATATTGTGTCATTTTGGAGTCCCTTTTATTGTAAATAAGAATAGAATCTTTCTAAACACTTCTACTTTAATGTGAATGCTACCATGGTTACGGATAATCATGAATACATCGTGAATAATTATTATCATATCCCCCCAAAATGCTAACTTCCCCTGTTATTGGTAATAGTGAGAGGTTATCACGTCTTGGGGGGGTGTTATCTGTTCCTATGTTCTCATCACTATTCACGATTCATTCAGGACTATCTGTAACCATGGCAGCATTTACATTAAAGTAGGAGTGTTTAGAAACACATTCTATTCTTATTTACAATATTGGCTCTATTTTAATACACCTAACACAATGGTAAATCTTTGCGCTGCTGTCGCTTTATAGGTTTGGGGGTGTTCATTAAATAGCCTGCACCATATTTGCTAAATATTTTGAACATGTTTGCAGTCCACATTGTTCTAATTGCATTGCTTCAATATGGAAATACGTTGTTAAACATCGGCTATAGCATAGGGGCTAGGCCTACTGTAAATTGCAGTCTGTGGACGTGCCAAACGTAGTCAATAAGCAACATTAAATTCACTAGGTTATTGATAAGGCCCAAAAAGACAGTGTATAATTCTAACCAAATTCTAATAAAAACGAAATAACAAATTGTTTTAAATAGGCTATGTCTATATACAGTTACAGGCACCATAGTTGCTCCCCGTGGGGGTATAATACAGACAAGGCAACTTAGAATATGGAGGGTTTTACGCACATCCAAACTTTCCGAAGGAGCTGGATAAAGATCCAATATAAAGAGAAAGGTGGTATGTCCACTCACCGTTATACTGCTCGCAAATGTTATGTTTTATAAACATCATGGAACCATCGTACAGATCACATTTTCACTTCTTCAGAAATAGCAGACGAAATTGCATTGCATTAAAGCCATGTACGTTCTCACCGTAAACCCATGGATGGTGAATATTTCTATTACGTTTGGATTTAAATCAAATTAAATGAAAAAAAAATCAATCCGTTTTTTAAAACAACAATATTTCTAATTAGGATCGTGTCAGAAGCATGATATCATACATCTCTTCTCTCGTTCCATGTCTTAACGCAGAACATTCGCAAGTCTATACAAAATACTAGGGTCGTCCATTGTATCGTTGCCTATGTGCGAGGTAGATTCTAAAAATAATCTGCCTTTCATATGACATTATATGACTGAATAGTTTCGAGCTAGCTAATGTTAGACAGGTACATCCCCGCTGGCGTTAGGGCTGGAAAACGGCAGCCAGTTTTATCAGGACAAAATGAGACACTTGGGCCTCCTCAGCGCCAGCCGAAAATAGAGCCCTGAAAGTGACTCCAAAATGACACAATTCATGATTTACCGCTCATTTCTATTGGATACAACACCATCCGAAACATAACCAAAACAAAACTGTAAATGCATCCAACAAGTTTGTAGAGTAACAAATTTGATGTAATCATTGGGTGGAATATGGGAACAAAATATTAATACTTTAATACATTATAAGTGAATTTGTCCAAATACTGATGACACCTTCAAATGGGGGGACTAGATACATGAAAATACCCTCAAACAAAAGGTGATATTCTGTACTGTCGCCTCATATAAAACATTTCATCTCAAATCCAAAATGCTGGAGTAAATCGCCAAATTAAACGTTTTAGCTTCACTCTCCAAATAAATACGGAAGGGAGTGTGTCTAACTGCCTGCCTGCCTGTCTGTCTGTCTGTCAGCCAACCAGTCAACCATCCAGACAGACACACCGGACAGACAGACATCCATCCCAGGTCGTACCCTCAGTGTCATCTCCGGGGGGTTGGTAGAAGGACAGGCCCAGGGAGATGATGGCCGCCACCTCCAGGATGATCAGAGTGACGTCCTGTAAAGCAATGAATCAATCCATATTTCAATATATCAATCTACATGTAACTGCCAAAATAAAGGAAACACCAACATAAAATGTTTGAATTGTTTTTTTGGGCCACTACGAGCCACCAGAACAGCTTCAACGCACCTCGGCATAGATTATATAAGTGTCTGGAACTCTATTGGAGGGATGCGGCAACATTCTTCCACGAGAAATTCCATCATTTGTTGTTTTGTTAATTAATGGTGGTGGAAAACGCTGTCTCAGGCGCCGCTCCAGAATCTCTCATAAGTGTTCAATTGGGTTGAGATCTGGTGACTGAGATGGCCATGGCATATGGTTTAAAGCTGCAATATGTAACTTTTTGGGCGTCCCGACCAAATTCACATAGAAATGTGAGTTATCTATCTGTCATTCTCATTGAAAGCAAGTCTAAGAAGCGGTAGATCTGTTCTATGTGCGTTATTTCTATGCTTCCCTTTCTTAAGTTTAGTTTTTCCTGTCTTTTACTTTCTGTTTTGTGGAAAGTATATTTCACAGTGATTTAGGTGGTCCAATGATTCTCTACACTATGACCTCTTGTTTTGTCACATAAACGGAAATTAGGCAAACTATTAGAATTTTAGCAACCAGGAAATATAGGAGGTCTTTCTGCATATTGCACCTTTAACATCGTTTTCGTGCTCATCTAACAATTCAGTGACCACTCTCATGCCCTGTGGATGGGGACATTATTGTCCAATGGGGGCATAGCCCTAGTGGCCTGCTCAGCATGATCCTAAGCATGATGGGATGTTAAATGCTTAATGAACTCAACCTGTGTGGAAGCACCTGCGTTCAGTACACTTATTCATATCAACATACTTGAAGAGCTTCCCAGACCAGCTCCAGGAAGGTCTTGGGCTGTTTAGGAGGGATGAAGTTCTGACCAAATGACTTGCTACGACGATCCAGGTCCGCCTGATCACCTGACAGACCTGCAACACACACGTACACATGTAAATGTAAACACACACATATGTACAATGGGGGAAAAAAAGTATTTAGTCAGCCACCAATTGTGCAAGTTCTCCCACTTAAAAAGATGAGAGAGGCCTGTAATTTTCATCATAGGTACACGTCAACTATGACAGACAAATTGAGATTTTTTTTCTCCAGAAAATCACTTTGTAGGATTTTTAATGAATTTATTTGCAAATTATGGTGGAAAATAAGTATTTGGTCAATAACAAAAGTTTCTCAATACTTTGTTATATACCCTTTGTTGGCAATGACACAGGTCAAATGTTTTCTGTAAGTCTTCACAAGGTTTCCACACACTGTTGCTGGTATTTTGGCCCATTCCTCCATGCAGATCTCCTCTAGAGCAGTGATGTTTTGGGGCTGTCGCTGGGCAACACAGACTTTCAACTCCCTCCAAAGATTTTCTATGGGGTTGAGATCTGGAGACTGGCTAGGCCACTCCAGAACCTTGAAATGCTTCTTACGAAGCCACTCCTTCATTGCCCGGGCGGTGTGTTTGGGATCATTGTCATGCTGAAAGACCCAGCCACGTTTCATCTTCAATGCCCTTGCTGATGGAAGGAGGTTTTCACTCAAAATCTCACGATACATGGCCCCATTCATTCTTTCCTTTACACGGATCAGTCGTCCTGGTCCCTTTGCACCCCCATGCTTCACAGTAGGTATGGTGTTCTTTGGATGCAACTCAGCATTCTTTGTCCTCCAAACACGACGAGTTGAGTTTTTACCAAAAAGTTATATTTTGGTTTCATCTGACCATATGACATTCTCCCAATCCTCTTCTGGATCATCCAAATGCACTCTAGCAAACTTCAGACGGGCCTGGACATGTACTGGCTTAAGCAGGGGGACACGTCTGGCACTGCAGGATTTGAGTCCCTGGCGGCGTAGTGTGTTACTGATGGTAGGCTTTGTTACTTTGGTCCCAGCTCTCTGCAGGTCATTCACTAGGTCCCCCCCCGTGTGGTTCTGGGATTTTTGCTCACCGTTCTTGTGATCATTTTGACCCCACGGGGTGAGATCTTGCGTGGAGCCCCAGATCGAGGGAGATTATCAGTGGTCTTGTATGTCTTCCATTTCCTAATAATTGCTCCCACAGTTGATTTCTTCAAACCAAGCTGCTTACCTAGTGCACATTCAGTCTTCCCAGCCTGGTGCAGGTCTACAATTTTGTTTCTGGTGTCCTTTGACAGTTCTTTGGTCTTGGCCATAGTGGAGTTTGGAGTGTGACTGTTTGAGGTTGTGGACAGGTGTCTTTTATACTGACAACAAGTTCAAACAGGTGCCATTAATACAGGTAACGAGTGGAGGACAGAGGAGCCTCTTAAAGAAGAAGTTACAGGTCTGTGAGAGCCAGAAATCTTGCTTGTTTGTAGGTGACCAAATACTTATTTTCCACCATAATTTGCAAATAAATTCATAAAAAATCCTACAATGTGATTTTCTGGATTTGTTTTCCTCATTTTGTCTGTCATAGTTGACGTGTACCTATGATGAAAATTACAGGCCTCTCTCATCTTTGTAAGTGGGAGAACTTGCACAATTGGTGGCTGACTAAATACTATTTTTCCCCCACTGTAACTCAAACACACACACACACACACACAATCATGTTTTTTTACACAATAACTAGACTTTAGCTCAGTGGGCTAATACTCAGTCACTCATTCACTCAAATGTGACCCAAACCCAGATGGACCAGTCACTCGTCTGAAGATCTGAAGGGATTGGATCGATGTAGGGATGGGCGTCAACACCTAAATACCCTAAAGACCAATGTATCAAAATAAAATATAAGATACTTTTGCAAAGTATTGTATTTCATTAAAATACATTTATTTTGTATTTTAAAATGCTAAAATAAATAGGCAAGTAGCTGAAAAGCAACAACATTTTCAGTAAAGGTTACAGAAACTTCTTCCTTGCTATTGACATTTTTACATTTTACATTTTAGTCATTTAGCAGACGCTCTTATCCAGAGCCACTTCCAGTTAGTGAGTGCAAACATTTTTCATACTGTAGAATAAGACCTCACATCAGCTCTATTCATGGCATTTCTATCTGCAACGTTCGAAAACGTTTGGAAACTGAACGTGGCCTTGTATTCTACCCAGCGACAGCGCATGAAGGAAAAAACGTCCCTGATTGGTTGAAAGAAAATAAAAACATTTTACATTATTACAATATCTATATTGCCCTAGTTCTTAAAATAAAATAGGTCAAAAGAAATAAGATTGATGTAGATAGTTACAGTAGATTGTTGGTGGTGATGTCTCAATAACAGTAATGATTTTACCAAATTAATGATCTGACCAACATTGCAAGCAGAACGTTTACCCACCCTACGAACAGAGTAGGGTCGGGTGAAATTGGTATCATTCAGGACAGTAATATTAAGACCTGCAATGATCCCCAAAACAATTGATCTTAAAGTTGATGCATTGTTCTATCTTTTAATTGCTCTACTGTACTGTCTGAAGCATGTAAGCAAAGCTTGCCTCCAAAATGCATATTTTATAAACATTTCAGACGGTCTACATTACAGCTCTGAATCATTATCTTAAAGCCTTGTCATAAAACAAGTCATTTAATATTGGCCTGAAAGCCATTGACGACAATTCCAACATTGAAACTCCTGCCCCGTTAGCAAAAAAAATAAAAAAAAGTTTTCCAACCCAAAATGTTTCTTCTCTAATATTACAGCTCTTTTAAAAACAAGCGTATTTCCTTTCCATGTAATATAATTGTATATCAAGCATTCAATATCTTTATCTAACGGCAAATAAGACTTCCTCTGGTCAATGGATCATAACGTAATTACATTTACATTTACATTTACATTTACATTTACATTTACATTTTAGTCATTTAGCAGACGCTCTTATCCAGAGCGACTTACAGTTAGTGAATACATATTTTTTTATACTGGCCACCCGTGGGAATCGAACCCAAAACCCTGGCGTTGCAAACGCCATGCTCTATCAACTGAGCTACATCCCTGCCGGCCATTCCCTCCCCTACCCTGGACGACGCTGGGCCAATTGTGCGCCGCCCCATGAGTCTCCCGGTCGCGGCCGGCTGCGACAGAGCCTGGATTTGAACCAGGATCTCTAGTGGCACAGCCTTAGACCACTGCGCCACTCAGGAGTACTGTACTGTAATTAAAACCAACACTCCTTGGTCTCACAATATGATCAATTTTCTTTATAAACTGCAAAGCCAAAAACCTTGAGCTATGTGCTCTTTAAAAAACATACTGCCGCCCATGCACCATGAATGCACCCAGCACTGCATGGGGGCGCATTGGAATAGTACAGTACTCCTGAAGCCCCGTCTTCAGTGAGATGACGCAATGGTGAGTCAGATGTATGAAATGCGCCACCTAGTGGAGAGGAGAGCGCACTGGAAGCCGATACAGTGAGGGAAAAAAATATTTAATCCCCTGCTGATTTTGTACGTTTGCCCACTGACAAAGAAATGATCAGTCTATAATTTGAATGGTAGGTTTATTTGAACAGTGAGAGACAGAATAACAAAAAAAAAATCCAGAAAAACGCATGTCAAAAATGTTATAAATTGATTTGCATTTTAATGAGGGAAATAAGTATTTGACCCCCTCTCAATCAGAAAGATTTCTGGCTCCCAGGTGTCTTTTATACAGGTAATGAGCTGAGATTAGGAGCACACTCTTAAAGGGAGTGCTCCTAATCTCAGCTTGTTACCTGTATAAAAGACACCTGTCCACAGAAGCAATCAATCAATCAGATTCCAAACTCTCCACCATGGCCAAGACCAAAGTGCTCTCCAAGGATGTCAGGGACAAGATTGTAGACCTACACAAGGCTGGAATGGAGCACGGCGCTTGTAACGCCAAGGTAGTGGGTTCGATCCCTGGGACCACCCATACACAAAAATGCACAAATGACTGTAAGTCGCTTTGGATAAAAGCGTCTGCTAAATGGCATATTATTATTATTATATTATTAAGGTGACAACAGTTGGTGCGATTATTCGCAAATGGAAGAAACACAAAAGAACTGTCAATCTCCCTCGGCCTGGGGCTCCATGCAAGATCTCACCTCGTGGAGTTGCAATGATCATGAGAACGGTGAGGAATCAGCCCAGAACTACACGGGAGGATCTTGTCAGTGATCTCAAGGCAGCTGGGACCATAGTCACCAAGAAAACAATTGGTAACACACTATGCCGTGAAGGACTGAAATCCTGCAGCGCCCGCAAGGTCCCCCTGCTCAAGAAAGCACATATACATGCCCGTCTGAAGTTTGCCAATGAACATCTGAATGATTCAGAGGAGAACTGGCTGAAAGTGTTGTGGTCAGATGAGACCAAAATGGAGCTCTTTGGCATCAACTCAACTCGCCGTGTTTGGAGGAGGAGGAATGCTGCCTATGACCCCAAGAACACCATCCCCACCATCAAACATGGAGGTGGAAACATTATGCTTTGGGGTTGTTTTTCTGCTAAGGGGACAGGACAACTTCACCGCATCAAAGGGACGATGGACGGGGCCATGTACCGTCAAATCTTGGGTGAGAACCTCCTTCCCTCAGCCAGGGCATTGAAAATGGGTTGTGGATGGGTATTCCAGCTTGACAATGACCCAAAACACACGGCCAAGGCAACAAAGGAGTGGCTCAAGAAGAAGCACATTAAGGTCCTGGAGTGGCCTAGCCAGTCTCCAGACCTTAATCCCATAGAAAATCTGTGGAGGGAGCTCAAGGTTCGAGTTGCCAAACGTCAGCCTCGAAACCTTAATGACTTGGAGAAGATCTGCAAAGAGGAGTGGGACAAAATCCCTCCTGAGATGTGTGCAAACCTGGTGGCCAACTACAAGAAACGTCTGACCTCTGTGATTGCCAACAAGGGTTTTGCCACCAAGTACTAAGTCATGTTTTGCAGAGGGGTCAAATACTTATTTCCCTCATTAAAATGCAAATCAATTTATAAAATTTTTGACATGCGTTTTTCTGGATTTTTTTGTTGTTATTCTGTCTCTCACTGTTCAAATAAACCTACCATTAAAATTATAGACTGATCATTTCTTTGTCAGTGGGCAAACGTACAAAATTAGCAGGGGATCAAATACTTTTTTCCCCTCACTGAATGAGCTAAATACTAAAAGGTGAGAAGGAACCCAGCGCAGGAAATGACCATTAATGCTGATTGGCAAGTTGTTACACATCACCTTTAAATATAAAAGAGAAAAAAGAAGAGAAAAACAGGAAACAGCAAAGTGGGGTGAGAACTGACTACTAGTAGAACCCAGAACCCAGAGAGAAACTACTGAGCAAAATGGGAGACAGAATATGGAAGATTGTGGGGGAATGAGAACCAGAGAGATGAACATTGACAGTGTTTAAAGGACAGGGGGAAGGAGAACAGACATTTCATTTAAAGGATAGGGGGTGATGGAAAATGGCTAAGCAAAATACCCCAAAATGCTGCACAGGAAATGGGTATTAACTAATCCCAACATCCCACCCTGAACAAACATAGCTTTCGATACCATTCAGAGGAGAGGAGCAAGTGGGAATGACAAAGGGGGTAGAGCAGGGGTGTTAAACTCATTCCATGGAGGGCCGAGTGTCTGCGGGTTTTTGGTTTTTCCTTTCAATTAAGTTCCTTACTAATCAGTGACCTTAATTCATCAACCAAGTACAAGGGTGGAGCGAAAACCCGCGGAAACTCAGCCCATTGTGGAATGAGTTCGACATGTGGGGTAGAGGAGAACAGACAGGACAGGGGTAGAGGAGAACAGAAAGGACAGGGGTAGAGGAGAACAGACAGGACAGGGGTAGAGGAGAACAGACAGGACAGGGGTAGAGGAGAACAGACAGGACAGGGGTAGAGGAGAACAGACAGGACAGGGGCAAGGAGAACAGAAAGGACAGGGGCAGAGGAGAACAGAAAGGACAGGGGTAGAGGAGAACAGAAAGGACAGGGGCAGAGGAGAACAGACAGGACAGGGGTAGAGGAGAACAGACAGGACAGGGGTAGAGGAGAACAGACAGGACAGGGGTAGAGGAGAACAGACAGGACAGGGGCAGAGGAGAACAGACAGGACAGGGGCAAAGAGAACAGACAGGACAGGGGTAGAGGAGAACAGACAGGACAGGGGTAGAGGAGAACAGACAGGACAGGGGTAGAGGAGAACAGACAGGACAGGGGTAGAGGAGAACAGACAGGACAGGGGTAGAGGAGAACAGAAAGGACAGGGGTAGAGGAGAACAGAAAGGACAGGGGCAGAGGAGAACAGACAGGACAGGGGTAGAGGAGAACAGACAGGACAGGGGTAGAGGAGAACAGACAGGACAGGGGTAGAGGAGAACAGAAAGGACAGGGGTAGAGGAGAACAGACAGGACAGGGGCAGAGGAGAACAGAAAGGACAGGGGAAAAGAGAACAGAAAGGACAGGGGTAGAGGAGAACAGACAGGACAGGGGAAAGGAGAACAGACAGGACAGGGGTAGAGGAGAACAGACAGGACAGGGGTAGAGGAGAACAGAAAGGACAGGGGTAGAGGAGAACAGACAGGACAGGGGTAGAGGAGAACAGACAGGACAGGGGTAGAGGAGAACAGACAGGACAGGGGTAGAGGAGAACAGACAGGACAGGGGTAGAGGAGAACAGAAAGGACAGGGGTAGAGGAGAACAGAAAGGACAGGGGCAGAGGAGAACAGACAGGACAGGGGTAGAGGAGAACAGACAGGACAGGGGTAGAGGAGAACAGACAGGACAGGGGTAGAGGAGAACAGAAAGGACAGGGGTAGAGGAGAACAGACAGGACAGGGGCAGAGGAGAACAGAAAGGACAGGGGCAAAGAGAACAGAAAGGACAGGGGTAGAGGAGAACAGACAGGACAGGGGAAAAGAGAACAGACAGGACAGGGGTAGAGGAGAACAGACAGGACAGGGGTAGAGGAGAACAGAAAGGACAGGGGTAGAGGAGAACAGACAGGACAGGGGTAGAGGAGAACAGACAGGACAGGGGTAGAGGAGAACAGACAGGACAGGGGTAGAGGAGAACAGACAGGACAGGGGTAGAGGAGAACAGAAAGGACAGGGGTAGAGGAGAACAGAAAGGACAGGGGCAGAGGAGAACAGACAGGACAGGGGTAGAGGAGAACAGAAAGGACAGGGGTAGAGGAGAACAGACAGGACAGGGGTAGAGGAGAACAGAAAGGACAGGGGTAGAGGAGAACAGACAGGACAGGGGTAGAGGAGAACAGACAGGACAGGGGTAGAGGAGAACAGACAGGACAGGGGTAGAGGAGAACAGAAAGGACAGGGGTAGAGGAGAACAGACAGGACAGGGGCAGAGGAGAACAGAAAGGACAGGGGCAAAGAGAACAGAAAGGACAGGGGTAGAGGAGAACAGACAGGACAGGGGAAAGGAGAACAGACAGGACAGGGGTAGAGGAGAACAGACAGGACAGGGGTAGAGGAGAACAGAAAGGACAGGGGCAGAGGAGAACAGAAAGGACAGGGGTAGAGGAGAACAGACAGGACAGGGGTAGAGGAGAACAGAAAGGACAGGGGTAGAGGAGAACAGACAGGACAGGGGTAGAGGAGAACAGAAAGGACAGGGGCAAAGAGAACAGAAAGGACAGGGGTAGAGGAGAACAGACAGGACAGGGGAAAGGAGAACAGAGAGGACAGGGGTAGAGGAGAACAGACAGGACAGGGGTAGAGGAGAACAGAAAGGACAGGGGTAGAGGAGAACAGACAGGACAGGGGTAGAGGAGAACAGAAAGGACAGGGGCAGAGGAGAACAGAAAGGACAGGGGTAGAGGAGAACAGACAGGACAGGGGTAGAGGAGAACAGAAAGGACAGGGGTAGAGGAGAACAGACAGGACAGGGGTAGAGGAGAACAGAAAGGACAGGGGCAAAGAGAACAGAAAGGACAGGGGTAGAGGAGAACAGACAGGACAGGGGAAAGGAGAACAGACAGGACAGGGGTAGAGGAGAACAGACAGGACAGGGGTAGAGGAGAACAGAAAGGACAGGGGTAGAGGAGAACAGACAGGACAGGGGTAGAGGAGAACAGAAAGGACAGGGGTAGAGGAGAACAGACAGGACAGGGGTAGAGGAGAACAGAAAGGACAGGGGCAAAGAGAACAGACAGGACAGGGGTAGAGGAGAACAGAAAGGACAGGGGTAGAGGAGAACAGAAAGGACAGGGGTAGAGGAGAACAGACAGGACAGGGGCAAGGAGAACAGAAAGGACAGGGGTAGAGGAGAACAGACAGGACAGGGGTAGAGGAGAACAGACAGGACAGGGGTAGAGGAGAACAGACAGGACAGGGGTAGAGGAGAACAGACAGGACAGGGGAAAGGAGAACAGAAAGGACAGGGGTAGAGGAGAACAGACAGGACAGGGGTAGAGGAGAACAGAAAGGACAGGGGTAGAGGAGAACAGACAGGACAGGGGCAAAGAGAACAGACAGGACAGGGGCAAGGAGAACAGAAAGGACAGGGGTAGAGGAGAACAGACAGGACAGGGGTAGAGGAGAACAGACAGGACAGGGGCAAAGAGAACAGACAGGACAGGGGCAAGGAGAACAGAAAGGACAGGGGTAGAGGAGAACAGACAGGACAGGGGTAGAGGAGAACAGACAGGACAGGGGTAGAGGAGAACAGACAGGACAGGGGCAAGGAGAACAGAAAGGACAGGGGTAGAGGAGAACAGACAGGACAGGGGTAGAGGAGAACAGAAAGGACAGGGGTAGAGGAGAACAGACAGGACAGGGGTAGAGGAGAACAGACAGAACAGGGGTAGATGAGAACAGACAGGACAGGGGCAGAGGAGAACAGACAGGACAGGGGTAGAGGAGAACAGAAAGGACAGGGGCAAAGAGAACAGAAAGGACAGGGGCAAAGAGAACAGACAGGACAGGGGTAGAGGAGAACAGACAGGACAGGGGCAAGGAGAACAGAAAGGACAGGGGTAGAGGAGAACAGAAAGGACAGGGGTAGAGGAGAACAGAAAGGACAGGGGCAAAGAGAACAGACAGGACAGGGGTAGAGGAGAACAGACAGGACAGGGGTAGAGGAGAACAGACAGGACAGGGGTAGAGGAGAACAGAACGGACAGGGGTAGAGGAGAACAGACAGGACAGGGGTAGAGGAGAACAGAAAGGACAGGGGTAGAGGAGAACAGAACGGACAGGGGCAGAGGAGAACAGACAGGACAGGGGCAGAGGAGAACAGACAGGACAGGGGCAAAGAGAACAGAAAGGACAGGGGTAGAGGAGAACAGACAGGACAGGGGTAGAGGAGAACAGACAGGACAGGGGTAGAGGAGATCAGACAGGACAGGGGTAGAGGAGAACAGACAGGACAGGGGTAGAGGAGAACAGACAGGACAGGGGCAGAGGAGAACAGACAGGACAGGGGAAAGGAGAACAGAAAGGACAGGGGTAGAGGAGATCAGACAGGACAGGGGTAGAGGAGAACAGACAGGACAGGGGCAGAGGAGAACAGACAGGACAGAGGAAGAGGAGAACAGACAGGACAGGGGCAGAGGAGAACAGACAGGACAGGGGTAGAGGAGAACAGACAGGACAGGGGTAGAGGAGAACAGAAAGGACAGGGGCAAAGAGAACAGAAAGGACAGGGGTAGAGGAGAACAGACAGGACAGGGGTAGAGGAGAACAGACAGGACAGGGGTAGAGGAGAACAGACAGGACAGGGGTAGAGGAGAACAGACAGGACAGGGGTAGAGGAGAACAGAACGGACAGGGGCAGAGGAGAACAGAAAGGACAGGGGCAAAGAGAACAGACAGGACAGGGGTAGAGGAGAACAGAAAGGACAGGGGTAGAGGAGAACAGACAGGACAGGGGTAGAGGAGAACAGACAGGACAGGGGCAGAGGAGAACAGACAGGACAGGGGTAGAGGAGAACAGACAGGACAGGGGTAGAGGAGAACAGACAGGACAGGGGTAGAGGAAAACAGACAGGACAGGGGTAGAGGAGAACAGACAGAGGAATTTAATATATAAACAAATTACAAAGCAATGGTGAACATAGTGTGATGGAATATTTTAAATAAATGGTTCTTTATTAATCATCGGCTTCCAAATAAACTAAAACTCAAAAGATTCAAACTTTTTTTTATGCATCTACAAAACAAAAAAAACAGAAAAGCAAAGCTATTTCACATCCATGATTGCATTTTCAAAATCATTGGTTTTTGGGAAGAAGAAGAAAAACATGTCCGCCTCTTGATCTTTGTGAATCCATAAACTAAAGGGTCCCATGACTATGATACGTTGTTGTTTATCTACCTTAGTTGAATGCACTGTCACTCTGGATAAGAGTGTCTGCTAAATGACCAAAATGTAAATGTGTATGTGAAAATGACCAACTGCAAAGCACACTGGGTATTGTCATTGACCTTGTTTCAGGCGGAGCTCATTAGAGTAATACCCAGCATGCTTTGCAATTGTTAATTTTTATATATACATTAACATTGAGTTCATTTAGCAGACACTCTTATCACACCATAGTGCCATCAGACTTCTGATACCAATGTAGGGTGAAAGGGGGCCACAAAATTGTGAACCGCTATAAAGGAATGGTATAGAAATGTATTTTTGTATTTTAAACTAGAAATTACAGCTTTCGAAAGTATCTTGTTACAAAATACATTGGAGGGTAGTTCAGCCCAGTGTAATGCAACATACAAAATACTCAGAAGTAATTAAAATACGTATTTCAACATGTAACATCCAGTGCATTAGGAAAGTATTCAGACCCCTTCCCTTTTTCCACATTTAGTTAAGTTACAGACTTATTCTAAAATTGATTAAATTCATATTTTTCCTCATCAGTCTACACACAATAGCCCATAATGCCAAAGTCAAAACAGGTCTTTAGACATTTTTGCAAATGTATTAAAAATATAAATCTGAAATACCTTATTTGCATAAGTATTCAGACCCTTTGCAATGAGACTCGAAATTGAGCTCAGGTGCATCCTGTTTCCATTGATCATCCTTGAGATGTTTCTACAACTTGATTGGAGTCCACCTGTGGTAAATTCAATTGATTGGACATGATTTGGAAAGGCACACACCTGTCTAAATAAGGTCCCACAGTTGACAGTGCATGTCAGAGCAAAAACCAAGCCATGAGGTTGAAGGAATTGTCCGTAGAGCTCCGAGACAGGATTGTTTCGAGGCACAGATCTGGGGAAGGGTACCAAAAAATGTCTACAGCATTGAAGGTGCCCAAGAACACAGTGGCCTCCATCATTCTTAAATGGAAGAAGTTTGAAACCACCAAGACTCTTCCTAGAGCTGGCCGCCTGGCCAAACTGAGCAATCGGGGAGAAGGGCCTTGGTCAGGGAGGTGACCAAGAACCCAATGGTCACTCTGACAGAGCTCCAGAGTTCCTCTGTGGAGATGGGAGAACCTTCCAGAAGGACAACCATCTCTGCAGAACTCCACCAATCAGGCCTTTATGGTAGAGTGACCAGACGGAAGCCATTCCTCAGTAAAAGGCACATGACATCTCGCTTGGAGTTTGCCAAAAGGCACCTAAAGGACTCTCAGACCATGAGAAACAAGATTTTCTGGTTTGATGAAACCAAGATTGAACTCTTTGGCCTGAATGCCAAACGTCATGTCTGGAGTTAACCTGGAACCATCCCTACGGTGAAGCATGGTGGTGGCAGCATCATGCTGTGATGTTTTTCAGCAGCGAGGACTGGGAGACTAGTCAGGATCGGGACAAAGATGAACGGAGCAAAGTACAGAGAGATCCTTGATGAAAACCTGCTCCAGAGCACTCAGGACCTCAGACTGGGGCGAAGGTTCACCTTCCAACAGGACAACGACCCTAAGCACACAGCCAAGATAACGCAGGAGTGGCTTCGGAACAAGTCTCTGAATGTCCTTGAGTGGCCCAGCCAGAGCCCAGACTTCATCCCGATCTCTGGAGAGACCTTAAAATAACTGTGCAGTGATGCTCCCCATCCAACCTGACAGAGCTTGAGAGGATCTGCAGAGAAGAATGGGAGAAACTCCCTAAATACAGGTGTGCCAAGCTTGTAACGTCATACCCTAGAAGACTTGAGGCTGTAATCGCTGCCAAAGGTGCTTCAACAAAGTTCTGAGTAAAGGGTCTGAATATTTATGTAAATGTACTATTTCATTTTTTCATTTTTAACACATTCGTAAAAATTTCTAAAAAACAGTTTTTTCTTTGTCATTATAGGGTATTGTGTGTAGACTGATGAGGGGAAAAAAACGATTTAATCAATTTTAGAATAAGGCTGTAATGTAACAAAATGTGGAAAAAGTCAAGGGGTCTGAATACTTTATGAATGCACTGTACGTATCTTTTACCATATCCCATCTCTGGATGTAAGATGAAAACTACCAAAATCACTAAGGTCAAATATTATCTTCCTCACACACCCTCTTTCTACCTTCCTTCCTCCCTCCACTGCCTCACCCTCTTTCTACCTTCCTCCCTCCACTGCCTCACCCTCTTTCTACCTTCCTCCCTCCCTCACCCTCTTTCTACCTTCCTCCCTCCCTCCCTCCACTGCCTCACCCTCTTTCTACCTTCCTCCCTCAACTGCCTCACCCTCTTTCTACCTTCCTTCCTCCCTCCACTGCCTCACCCTCTTTCTACCTTCCTCCCTCCCTCCCTCCACTGCCTCACCCTCTTTCTACCTTCCACCCTCCACTGTGTCACCCTCTTTCTACCATCCTCCCTCCCTCCACTGCCTCACCCTCTTTCTACCTTCCTCCCTCCCTCCCTCCACTGCCTCACCCTCTTTCTACCTTCCTCCCTCCCTCCCTCCACTGCCTCACCCTCTTTCTACCTTCCCCCCTCCACTGCCTCACCCTCTTTCTACCTTCCTCCCTCCACTGCCTCACCCTCTTTCTACCTTCCTCCCTCCACTGCCTCACCCTCTTTCTACCTTCCTCCCTCCCTCCCTCCACTGCCTCACCCTCTTTCTACCTTCCTCCCTCCCTCCCTCCACTGCCTCACCCTCTTTCTACCTTCCTCCCTCCCTCCCTCCACTGCCTCACCCTCTTTCTACCTTCCCCCCTCCACTGCCTCACCCTCTTTCTACCTTCCTCCCTCCACTGCCTCACCCTCTTTCTACCTTCCACCCTCCACTGCCTCACCCTCTTTCTACCTTCCTCCCTCCCTCCACTGCCTCACCCTCTTTCTACCTTCCACCCTCCACTGCCTCACCCTCTTTCTACCTTCCTTCCTCCCTCCACTGCCTCACCCTCTTTCTACCTCCCTCCCTCCACTGCCTCACCCTCTTTCTACCTTCCTCCCTCCACTGCCTCACCCTCTTTCTACCTTCCTCCCTCCACTGCCTCACCCTCTTTCGACCTTCCTCCCTCCACTGCCTCACCCTCTTTCTACCTTCCTCCCTCCACTGCCTCACCCTCTTTCTACCTTCCTCCTTCCACTGCCTCACCCTCTTTCTACCTTCCTCTCTCCCTCCACTGCCTCACCCTCTATCTACCTTCCTTCCTCCCTCCACTGCCTCACCCTCTTTCTACCTTCCTTCACCCCTCCACTGCCTCACCCTCTTTCTACCTTCCTTCACCCCTCCACTGCCTCACCCTCTTTCTACCTTCCTCCCTCCACTGCACTCCCCCTTTCTGTCTCTCCCTTTCTCGCTCAATCTCCCCTTGATATGTCATTGACAATGCGGCAAGCTGTTCTAGCACTCCTCTCTCTCTCTCTCTCTCTCTCTCTCTCCTCCCTCTCCCAGTATCTCCCTCCCTCCCTCTCTCTCTCTCCTCCCTCTCCCAGTATCTCTCTCCCTCCCTCCCTCCCTTTACTTCCTTCCTCTCTCCTGTCTTTTTCTTCCCTCCCCCCTGTCTCTTAGATCTCTGTAATGGTGTCATACTGCAGTATTGAGTCTGTGTGTAATCATGTAATGGTATTCCAGTTCCGATGGTTCCTGTTCCTGGATGCTGTGGTAAAGAGGTGTTAGTGCTGCATATCAACTCTTCTAACTGTTGGCCAGGCGGTAAAAGTTTGGTCAAAACAATCTGTTGAAGTTTACCTCTACCAAACAATCTAAAATGCTATTTCACTGGTTATCTCGCTGACTATTTCACTAACTATTTTATCAACTCTAGCTAGGTTTCTATCCAATTGGTGACAGATGTCTGACTACCTTACTGACTACCTCACTGACTATCCCATTGACTACCCCACTGACTACCCGACTGACTACCTCACTGACTACCTCACTGACTACCTCACTGACTACCTCACTGACTACCTCACTGACTACCTCACTGACTACCTTGCTGACTACCTCACTTACCACTGACTACCCCACTGACTACCTTGCTGACTACCTCACTGACTACCTCACTGACTACCTCACTGACTACCCTAATGACTACCCGACTGACTACCTCACTGACTACCCGACTGACTACCCCACTGACTACCTCACTGACTACCCTATTGACTACCTCACTGACTACCTCACTGAATTCCTCAATGACTATTTACCTAATATTCCACAGACTATTCCATAGGCGGCTGTACTACTATTCAGAGATGGACTGTTGGCCTCCGGACAAATATGCTTGTAATTGGACCTGATTCGACAGGTAGAATAGGCCTCAGCCTAAAATACTAAAATCAATGAAATTGACTGACAGTGTGTGTGTGTGTGTGTGTGTGTGTGTGTGTGTGTGTGTGTGTGTGTGTGTGTGTGTGTGTGTGTGTGTGTGTCATGGTGTTTTGCTACAGTAATGTTGTTCAGGGTTGATAATCTGATCCTGTTAGCTGGCATGAGATCAATCCCACAGGCCAAACAACACACACACAAACGCAGTGGCGCTTTTTCTAGACCCTGGGACCATTTCCTGGATTTCCTCACTAGGCAAGACTAACAATCTAGGTGATGACAGCATGCACCCAGACAGACCACCTTACCGTCAATAGTGTTGGTGAGCAGCCTAGTGGCCAGGCCCTCTGAGTCTCCGTACGCCTCCTGTATCTTCTGGATGGCCTCCCCTCCCCGGAGCTCCATCAGATCCCTGAGCTCCTCCACCGTCACCCCAAAATCTCCCTCTGCAGCATGGTTACCCTCTTCCTTCCCCCCTCCACCTCCTCCTCCTCCTCCTCCTCCTCCTCCTCCTCCTCCTCCTCCTCCTCCTCCTCCTCCTCGGCTCCGGCCTTTAGGGTAGAACTCAACAGCACTGTTAGCCATCTCTCCCATGGTGGCGGTGGTAGACATTCTGACAGCGTGGTTTGGTCCTCTTCTCTCTCCGTAGTCTCTAGCGAATGTTTCTGCTTTTTTATACCAGCCAGTCACCAAGCGCTGGCCCTCCCTTCTTCTTTCAACAGCCCTTAGACACAGACGTCATCAGCAAACCAGTTGGGGTCAGGGGTCAGGGCTTTAACCAGGGACCATCTCAGAAAAAGCTGACTCCCTTTTTCTTCACTCTGAGGGATGAGGAGGGGTGACTCCAGAGTTCTCCCTTACGAAGGGATGGAGGGATAGAGAGAAGGACTAATGATACAGCAGACGGGTTATCACTGGAACCTGGAAAGAGAGAAAGAGAGTGAGTTATAAGAACTCATCTCTACAACTGACAACACACCTGCAACTTGGTGTCAATTGTTTTACGAAACAGCCAATCGAAATGAGGACTTTGGTCGCCTGAGCCAATCCAACCTTCAGAAACAGAGTTTATTTTGTTCATGAACTCGTTCTAGTTCATCGTTCTATTCCTTTTAACCATTCCACTTTCTCTCCATCGTTCTATTCCATTTAACCATTCCACTTTCTCTCCATCGTTCTATTCCATTTAACCATTCCACTTTCTCTCCATCTTTCTACCTCATTCTGGGTTTGTTTCTCTTTCCTCCCTCATTGTCTCTGTCTCCTCCACGTCTCCCTCTCTGTGTCCTGGCTGAGGCCTATACTCCTGCAGGCCTACTTTCATACTGGCATCTACAGGGTCACCCCTGCCTTGTCCTGAATCTGGGCCTCTCTCCCTCCCTGGCTGGGTCCTGTCCTATTTAGTTTTTCAGTAGCCTATATGCGTATCAATGTATAAAAATGGACTTTTAATGCCAAGATGTCCTACTCATTTCGCCTTTCCATGTAGTGGGTGGTTGTTCATTCAGGAGGTGAATCGACATTTCAGAGCCACAACAGTGGAGCAACAAAGACAGAACAACAGTAGATTCCCCAGTATGGTTGACCTGTAGTATGGTCATATTACTAGCTCACTGTATCCTCTCAGATCTACACATCTCTGGGGGCTAGAGGCTAGTTAGGGTGATGAGGTCTAGCTAGAGGATCGTTTTTTTCTGGAAGGGTCCTGTGTTTTGAATCCTACCCAGGATGTTTCTGTTTGGTGGTCTATAGCCATTGATATGTTGACCATTTATTTACAACATACAGTGCATTCGGAAAGTATTCAGAACCCTTCACTTTTTCCACATTTTGTTACGTTACAGCCTTATTATCAAATTGATTAAATAAAACCATTTCCTCATCAATCTACACACAACACCCCATAATGACAAAGCAAAAACAGGGTTTTAGACATTTTTGCACATTTACTAAAAATAAAAACAGAAATACCTTATTTACATAAGTATTCAGACCCTTTGCTATGAGACTCGAAATTGAGCTCAGGCGCTTCCTGTTTCCATTGATCATCCTTGAGATGTTTCTACAACTTGATTGGAGTTCACCTGTGGTAAATTTGGAAAGGCACACACCTGTCTATATAAGGTCCCACAGTTGACAGTGCATGTCAGAGCAAAAACCAAACCATGAGGTCGAAGGAATTGTCTGTAGAGCTCCGAGACAGGATTGTGTCGAGGCACAGATCTGGGGAAGGGTATAAAAATAAAAAAAAAACATTCTGCAGCATTGAAGGTCCCCAGGTTCACCGTAGGGATGGTGCCAGGTTTCCTCCAGACGTGACGCTCAGCATTCAGGCCAAAGAGTTCAATCTTGGTTTCTTCGGACCAGAGAATCTTGTTTCTCATGGTCTGAGAGTCCTTTAGGTGCCTTTTGGCAAACTCCAAATGGGCTGTCATGTGCCTTTTACTGAGGAGTGGCTTCCGTCTGGCCACTCTACCATAAAGGCCTGATTGGTGGAGTGCTGCAGAGATGGCTGTCCTTCTGGAAGGTTCTCCCATCTCCACAGAGGAACTCTGGAGCTCTGTCAGAGTGACCATCGGGTTCTTGGTCACCTCCCTGACCAAGGCCCTTCTCCCCCGATTGATCAGTTTGGCCGGGCAGACAGCTCAAGAATCAATGGAAACAGGATGCACCTGAGCTCAATTTCGAGTCTCATAGCAAAGGGTCTGAATACTTATGTAAATAAGGTATTTCTGTTTTTTATTTGTAATAAATTTGCAAAAATGTCGAAAAACCTGTTTTCACTTCGTCATTATGGGGTATTGTGTGTAGATTGATGAGGAAAATTGTTTTTTTAATCCATTTTAAAATAAGGCTGTAACGTAACAAAATGTGGAAAAAGTGATGGGGTCTGAATACTTTCCGAATGCACTGTAGATGATCTACATATAGCTGATCTACATATAGCTGATCTACATATAGCTGATCTACATATAGCTGATCTACATATAGCTGATCTACATATAGCTGATATACAGTACCAGTTAAACGTTTGGACACACCTACTCATTCAACGGTTTTTCTTTATTTTTACTATTTTCTATATTGTAGAATAATAGTGAAGACATCAAAATTATGAAAGAACACATATGGAATTATGTAGTAAACCAAAAAGTGTTAACAAATCAAAATATATTTTATATTTGAGATTCTTCAAAGTTGCCACCCTTTGCCTTGATGACAGCTTTGCACACTCTTGGCATTCTCTCAACCAGCTTCATGAGGTAGTCACCTGGAATGCATTTCAATGAATAGGTGTGCCTTCTTAAAAGTTAATTTGTGGAATTTATTTCCTTCTTAATGTGTTTGAGCCAATCAGTTGTGTTGTGACAAGGTAGGGGGGGTATACAGAAGATAGCCATATTTGGTAAAAGACCAAGTCCATATTATGGCAAGAACAGCTCAAATAAGCAAAGAGAAACGTCAGTCCATCATTACTTTAAGACATGAAGATCAGTCAATCTGGAAAATGTCAAGAACTTTGAAAGTTTCTTCAAGTTCAGTCGCAAAAACCATCAAGCGCTATGATGAAACTGGCTCTCATGAGGACAGCCACAGGAAAGGAAGACCCAGAGTTACCTCTGCTGCAGAGAATAAGTTCATTAGAGTTACCAGCCTAAGAAATCGCCAATTAACTGCACCTCAGATTGCAGCCCAAATAAATGCTTCACTGAGTTCAAGTAACATCTCAACATCAACTGTTCAGAGGAGACTTCGTGAATCAGGCCTTCATGGTTGAATTGCTGCAAAGAAACCACTGCTAAAGGACACCAATAAGAAGAAGAGACTTGCTTGGGCCAAGAAACACGAGCAATGGACATTAGACCAGTGGAAATCTGTCCTTTGGTCTGATGAGTCCAAATTTGAGATTTTTGGTTCCAACTGCCGTGGCTTTGTGAGATGCAGAGTAGGTGAACGGATTTCCACATGTGTGGTTCCCACCGTGAAGCATGGAGGAGGAGGTGTGATGGTGTGGGGGTGCTTTGCTGGTGACACTGTCTGTGATTTATTTAGAATTCAAGGCACACTTAACCAGCATGGCTACCACAGTATTCTGCAGCGATACGCCATCCCATCTGGTTTGGTCTTAGTGGGACTATCTGTTGTTTTTCAACAGGACAATGACCCAACACACCACCAGGCTGTGTAAGGGCTATTTGACCAAGAAGGAGAGTGATGGAGTGCTGCATCAGATGACCTGGCCTCCACAATCACCCGACCTCAACTCAATTGAAATTGTTTGGGATGAGTTGGACCGCAGAGTGAAGGAAAAGCAACATATGTGCTCAGCATATGTGGGAACTCCTTCAAGACTGTTGGAAAAGCATTCCAGGTGACTACCTAATGAAGCTGGTTGAGAGAATGGCAAGAGTGTGCAAAGCTGTCATCAAGGCAAAGGGTGACTACTTTGAAGAATCTAGAATATAAAATATATTTTGATATGTTTAACACTTTTTTGATTACTACATGATTCCATGTGTGTTATTACATAGTTTTGAGGTCTTCACTATTATTCTACAACGTAGAAAATAGTAAAAATAAAGAAAAACCCTGGAATGAGTAGGTGTGTCCAACCTTTTGACTGGTAGTGTCCATATAACTGATCCACATAAAGGTGGTATATAAATATATAGCTGATACATATTACTGATATACACTGAGTGCACAAAACATTAAGAACACCTTCCTTATATTGAGTTGCACCACTTTTTGCCCTCAGAACAGCCTCAATCCGTCGGGGCATGGACTCTACAAGGGGTGGAAAGCGTTCCACAGGAGTTCTGACCCACGTTGACTCCAATGATTCCCACAGTTGTGTCAAGTTGGCTAGATGTCCTTTGGGTGGTGGACCATTCTTGATATACACAGGAAACGGTTGAGCGTGAAAAACCCAGCAGCATTGCAATTCTTGACATACTCAAAGCGGTGCACCTGGCACCTACTACCGTACTCCGTTCAAAGGCACATCAATATTTTGTCTTGCACATTCACCCTCTGAATGGAACAAATACACAATCCATGTCTCAATTTTCTCAAGGTTTTAAAATCCTTCTTTAACCCGTCTCCTCCCCTTCATCTACACTGATTAAAGTGTATTTAACAGATGACATCACTAAGGGATCATACCTTTCACCTGGTCAGTCTATGTCATGGAAAGAGAAGGTGTTCCTTTTGTTTTGTTCACTCAGTGTACGTATAGCTGTTATGTAGTCTACTGTGCGACACTTCCATCTCTCTCTCTGCAAGGTTACTGCCCTGTCCATCTCTCTCTCTGCAAGGTTACTGGCATGTCCATCTCTCTCTCTGCAAGGTTACTGGCATGTCCATCTCTCTCTCTGCAAGGTTACTGGCCTGTCCATCTCTCTATCTCTCTGCAAGGTTACTGGCCTGTCCATCTCTCTATCTCTCTGCAAGGTTACTGGCCTGTCCATCTCTCTCTCTCTCTCTCTCTCTCTCTCTCTGATCACACACACAAACACAATATGACAGAAGCACCCACCTACCAGACAACGAGATCACAGGGGTAAATAAGACATCACAGAACTCTCTCCTTCCATCATCATACCTATCACTGTTTCACAGTCACACATAGTCTAGATGCACACACACACACACACACACACACTGAAATATTTACACACACACACACTAAAATATTTACACACACACACACACACACACACACACACACAGATATGCACACACACACACACACACACACACAGAGATATGCACACACACACACACACACACACACACACACACGTATTAATATGCAAACACACATAGGCTTCACACCACTGACTCACTGCACAGGCCGAGCTCAAGGACACAACACAAGCAAGGAGGCAGAATCCCGTTAAGGCGCCTGGAAGCGGAGAATCCACTAGAGCAACAGATCCGGAGCTAATTCCGCTATCGTTCGGTCCAGATGTTGATATTGATCATGATGCAGCGGGGTGCAGAGAGACTAGACGCCGAGATGATGTGCTTCCTGGGCAGGCAGGGGGGTGAGAGGGACCCTGGGGTTCAGTAGCGTCCTCAGGTAACGGTTATCAGTCTACCGAGTTCTGCTCGCAGTGTTTACGGTCCTACAGACAGAGAATCGCTACGAGGGCGCTAGGAGAAGCAGATGATGATGCGACATTCCGGGGTTGAGCTGAGACCCCCGCACGCACTGGAGGCTCAGAGGCATGCAGCGTCTGCAGGAGGACGGAGAGGAGGAGAGGAGATGAGGAAAGGGAGGAGGGAGGGGAGAGAGAAAAGGGGGGAGGAGATAGAGGGAGAGAGGGAGGGGAGAGAGAAAAGGGGGAGGAGATAGAGGGAGGGGAGAGAGAAAAGGGGGGAGGAGATAGAGGGAGAGAGGGAGGGAGAGAGAAAAGGGGGGAGGAGATAGAGGGAGGGGAGAGAGAAAAGGGGGGAGGAGATAGAGGGAGAGAGGGAGGGGAGAGAGAAAAGGGGGGAGGAGATAGAGGGAGAGAGGGAGGGGAGAGAGAAAAGGGAGGATGGAGGAAGAAGAGGGAGGCAGAAACACCATACATTAGGGAGGCAGAAACACCAGACATTAGGGAGGCTGAAACACCATACATTAGGGAGGCTGAAACACCATACATTAGGGAGGCAGAAACACCATACATTAGGGAGGCAGAAACACCATACATTAGGGAGGCAGAAACACCAGACATTAGGGAGGCAGAAACACCATACATTAGGGAGGCAGAAACACCATACATTAGGGAGGCTGAAACACCAGACATTAGGGAGGCTGAAACACCAGACATTAGGGAGGCTGAAACACCAGACATTAGGGAGACTGAAACACCATACATTAGGGAGGCTGAAACACCATACATTAGGGAGGCAGAAACACCAGACATTAGGGAGGCTGAAACACCAGACATTAGGGAGGCAGAAACACCATACATTAGGGAGGCAGAAACACCATACATTAGGGAGGCTGAAACACCATACATTAGGGAGGCTGAAACACCAGACATTAGGGAGGCTGAAACACCAGACATTAGGGAGGCAGAAACACCATACATTAGGGAGGCTGAAACACCATACATTAGGGAGGCAGAAACACCAGACATTAGGGAGGCTGAAACACCAGACATTAGGGAGGCAGAAACACCATACATTAGGGAGGCAGAAACACCATACATTAGGGAGGCTGAAACACCAGACATTAGGGAGACTGAAACACCAGACATTAGGGAGGCAGAAACACCATACATTAGGGAGGCTGAAACACCAGACATTAGGGAGGCAGAAACACCATACATTAGGGAGGCAGAAACACCATACATTAGGGAGGCAGAAACACCATACATTAGGGAGGCAGAAACACCAGACATTAGGGAGGCAGAAACACCATACATTAGGGGAGGCTGAAACACCATACATTAGGGAGGCAGAAACACCATACATTAGGGAGGCTGAAACACCAGACATTAGGGGAGGCAGAAACACCATACATTAGGGAGGCAGAAACACCATACATTAGGGAGGCAGAAACACCATACATTAGGGAGGCAGAAACACCATACATTAGGGAGGCTGAAACACCAGACATTAGGGAGGCAGAAACACCATACATTAGGGAGGCAGAAACACCATACATTAGGGAGGCAGAAACACCATACATTAGGGAGGCAGAAACACCATACATTAGGGAGGCTGAAACACCATACATTAGGGAGGCAGAAACACCATACATTAGGGAGACTGAAACACCATACATTAGGGAGGCAGAAACACCAGACATTAGGGAGGCAGAAACACCATACATTAGGGAGGCAGAAACACCAGACATTAGGGAGGCTGAAACACCATACATTAGGGGAGGCAGAAACACCATACATTAGGGGAGGCAGAAACACCATACATTAGGGAGGCAGAAACACCATACATTAGGGGAGGCAGAAACACCATACATTAGGGAGGCAGAAACACCATACATTAGGGAGGCTGAAACACCATACATTAGGGAGGCAGAAACACCATACATTAGGGAGGCTGAAACACCATACATTAGGGAGGCAGAAACACCATACATTAGGGAGGCTGAAACACCAGACATTAGGGAGGCTGAAACACCAGACATTAGGGAGGCAGAAACACCAGATATTAGGGAGGCTGAAACACCAGACATTAGGGAGGCTGAAACACCAGACATTAGGGAGGCAGAAACACCAGACATTAGGGAGGCAGAAACACCATACATTAGGGAGGCAGAAACACCATACATTAGGGAGGCTGAACCACCAGACATTAGGGAGGCTGAAACACCAGACATTAGGGGAGGCTGAAACACCAGACATTAGGGAGGCAGAAACACCATACATTAGGGAGGCTGAAACACCAGACATTAGGGGAGGCAGAAACACCATACATTAGGGGAGGCAGAAACACCATACATTAGGGGAGGCAGAAACACCATACATTAGGGAGGCTGAAACACCATACATTAGGGAGGCTGAAACACCAGACATTAGGGAGGCTGAAACACCAGACATTAGGGGAGGCAGAAACACCATACATTAGGGAGGCTGAAACACCATACATTAGGGAGGCAGAAACACCAGACATTAGGGAGGCTGAAACACCAGACATTAGGGAGGCAGAAACACCATACATTAGGGAGGCAGAAACACCATACATTAGGGAGGCTGAAACACCAGACATTAGGGAGACTGAAACACCAGACATTAGGGGAGGCAGAAACACCATACATTAGGGAGGCTGAAACACCAGACATTAGGGAGGCAGAAACACCATACATTAGGGAGGCAGAAACACCATACATTAGGGAGGCAGAAACACCATACATTAGGGAGGCAGAAACACCAGACATTAGGGAGGCAGAAACACCATACATTAGGGAGGCTGAAACACCATACATTAGGGAGGCAGAAACACCATACATTAGGGAGGCTGAAACACCAGACATTAGGGAGGCAGAAACACCATACATTAGGGAGGCAGAAACACCATACATTAGGGAGGCAGAAACACCATACATTAGGGAGGCAGAAACACCATACATTAGGGAGGCTGAAACACCAGACATTAGGGAGGCAGAAACACCATACATTAGGGAGGCAGAAACACCATACATTAGGGAGGCAGAAACACCATACATTAGGGAGGCAGAAACACCATACATTAGGGAGGCTGAAACACCATACATTAGGGAGGCAGAAACACCATACATTAGGGAGACTGAAACACCATACATTAGGGAGGCAGAAACACCAGACATTAGGGAGGCAGAAACACCATACATTAGGGAGGCAGAAACACCAGACATTAGGGAGGCTGAAACACCATACATTAGGGAGGCAGAAACACCATACATTAGGGAGGCAGAAACACCATACATTAGGGAGGCAGAAACACCATACATTAGGGAGGCAGAAACACCATACATTAGGGAGGCAGAAACACCATACATTAGGGAGGCTGAAACACCATACATTAGGGAGGCAGAAACACCATACAGTAGGGAGGCTGAAACACCATACATTAGGGGAGGCAGAAACACCATACATTAGGGAGGCTGAAACACCAGACATTAGGGAGGCTGAAACACCAGACATTAGGGGAGGCAGAAACACCAGATATTAGGGAGGCTGAAACACCAGACATTAGGGAGGCTGAAACACCAGACATTAGGGAGGCAGAAACACCAGACATTAGGGAGGCAGAAACACCATACATTAGGGAGGCAGAAACACCATACATTAGGGAGGCTGAACCACCAGACATTAGGGAGGCTGAAACACCAGACATTAGGGAGGCTGAAACACCAGACATTAGGGAGGCAGAAACACCATACATTAGGGAGGCTGAAACACCAGACATTAGGGAGGCAGAAACACCATACATTAGGGAGGCAGAAACACCATACATTAGGGAGGCAGAAACACCATACATTAGGGAGGCTGAAACACCATACATTAGGGAGGCTGAAACACCAGACATTAGGGAGGCAGAAACACCAGACATTAGGGAGGCAGAAACACCATACATTAGGGAGGCTGAAACACCAGACATTAGGGAGGCAGAAACACCAGACATTAGGGAGGCAGAAACACCAGACATTAGGGAGGCAGAAACACCATACATTAGGGAGGCTGAAACACCAGACATTAGGGAGGCAGAAACACCAGACATTAGGGAGGCAGAAACACCATACATTAGGGAGGCTGAAACACCAGACATTAGGGAGGCAGAAACACCAGACATTAGGGAGGCAGAAACACCAGACATTAGGGAGGCAGAAACACCAGACATTAGGGAGGCAGAAACACCAGACATTAGGGAGGCAGAAACACCAGACATTAAAGGGGCCATAAAATTGTTTAGATTTATTCAGCTATTGAATTAAAGCCAACCTTGATACAAATAAGGTAATAGGAAGACATAGTGTTAGATTGATTGGTGTGGACCCCAGGTAGAGAAGGCTAGCTGTTGCAACTGTAAAGAGTAATTGGAGTCCAAATAAACATACACTGAACAGAAATATTAATGCAACATGTAAAGTGTTGGTCCCATGTTTCATAAGCTGAAATAAAAGATCCCAGAAATGTTCCATACGCACAAAAAGCTTATTTCTCTCAAATTTGATTGATTGTACCCCTATTGTTTCTAAACTGAATAGAAGTCAGATTTAAAAGGAAGTGGGCAGAGCGGTCGAGAGGGGGAAACTGAGGACAGTGGTGGGGGAGCCCAAGAGGGAGGAGTTTTGAGCTGGGGTGTATGTAAATGGCACTATATAGACGAAGAGCTGAGAGGTAGAAGGGACATGTTTTGCAAGCCACCTCGGCTGTATTGCGTATGTAATAAAGTATATCTTAATTCTACAAAAACTCTGAAATACTTTGGTTCTTTGATTAGTATAAGGACGAATCTTGCCACATCAAATCGGCACCCCAGACGGGACTGGAAAAAGAGACCATAAGGGGTGCAGCGCCATCTGGAGGAAGCTGAGCGAATCACACCAGTATCGTGGCCGCTATGAACAAAGGTAAGCAACGTTCTGGCTTTTATTGGAGAAATTGTGTGATTCGCCCGGATGATTCTGGAAGGTACCGAGGGACTCTCCAGTATTAAGGGCTACATTTAGGAAAAGTACAGAGTTTTTGTTGGAATGAGAAATAAGCATGCATGCAATGTTGATTATTTATTTTTGTATATAAGGACCGACCGTAGGTACAGCTTTGGTGTAATAACCATGAGACTGAACAAACAGGGAATAGTTAGGAAAGAGAAGAGCTATGACCAGGGCTGTGCTACACAGAGAGAGCACTAGGTGGAGTAGTGGTTCTGCTCAGACCAGGGCTGTGCTACACAGAGAGAGTGCTAGGTGGAGTAGTGGTTCTGCTCAGACCAGGGCTGTGCTACACAGAGAGCGCTAGGTGGAGTAGTGGTTCTGCTCAGACCAGGGCTGTGCTACACAGAGAGCGCGCTAGGTGGAGTAGTGGTTCTGCTCAGACCAGGGCTGTGCTACACAGAGAGAGAGAGCGCTAGGTGGAGTAGTGGTTCTGCTCAGACCAGGGCTGTGCTACACAGAGAGAGCGCTAGGTGGAGTAGTGGTTCTGCTCAGACCAGGGCTGTGCTACAGAGAGAGAGCGCTAGGTGGAGTAGTGGTTCTGCTCAGACCAGGGCTGTGCTACACAGAGAGCGCTAGGTGGAGTAGTGGTTCTGCTCAGACCAGGGCTGTGCTACAGAGAGAGAGCGCTAGGTGGAGTAGTGGTTCTGCTCAGACCAGGGCTGTGCTACAGAGAGAGAGCGCTAGGTGGAGTAGTGGTTCTGCTCAGACCAGGGCTGTGCTACACAGAGAGCGCTAGGTGGAGTAGTGGTTCTGCTCAGACCAGGGCTGTGCTACACAGAGAGCGCGCTAGGTGGAGTAGTGGTTCTGCTCAGACCAGGGCTGTGCTACACAGAGAGAGAGAGCGCTAGGTGGAGTAGTGGTTCTTCTCAGACCAGGGCTGTGCTACAGAGAGAGAGCGCTAGGTGGAGTAGTGGTTCTGCTCAGACCAGGGCTGTGCTACAGAGAGAGAGCGCTAGGTGGAGTAGTGGTTCTGCTCAGACCAGGGCTGTGCTACTCAGAGAGAGCACTAGGTGGAGTAGTGGTTCTGCTCAGACCAGGGCTGTGCTACACAGAGAGAGTGCTAGGTGGAGTAGTGGTTCTGCTCAGACCAGGGCTGTGCTACACAGAGAGCGCTAGGTGGAGTAGTGGTTCTGCTCAGACCAGGGCTGTGCTACACAGAGAGCGCGCTAGGTGGAGTAGTGGTTCTGCTCAGACCAGGGCTGTGCTACACAGAGAGAGAGAGCGCTAGGTGGAGTAGTGGTTCTGCTCAGACCAGGGCTGTGCTACACAGAGAGAGCGCTAGGTGGAGTAGTGGTTCTGCTCAGACCAGGGCTGTGCTACAGAGAGAGAGCGCTAGGTGGAGTAGTGGTTCTGCTCAGACCAGGGCTGTGCTACAGAGAGAGAGCGCTAGGTGGAGTAGTGGTTCTGCTCAGACCAGGGCTGTGCTACACAGAGAGCGCTAGGTGGAGTAGTGGTTCTGCTCAGACCAGGGCTGTGCTACACAGAGAGAGCGCTAGGTGGAGTAGTGGTTCTGCTCAGACCAGGGCTGTGCTACACAGAGAGCGCTAGGTGGAGTAGTGGTTCTGCTCAGACCAGGGCTGTGCTACACAGAGAGAGAGCGCTAGGTGGAGTAGTGGTTCTGCTCAGACCAGGGCTGTGCTACACAGAGAGAGTGCTAGGTGGAGTAGTGGTTCTGCTCAGACCAGGGCTGTGCTACACAGAGAGCGCTAGGTGGAGTAGTGGTTCTGCTCAGACCAGGGCTGTGCTACACAGAGAGAGAGCGCTAGGTGGAGTAGTGGTTCTGCTCAGACCAGGGCTGTGCTACAGAGAGAGAGCGCTAGGTGGAGTAGTGGTTCTGCTCAGACCAGGGCTGTGCTACACAGAGAGCGCTAGGTGGAGTAGTGGTTCTGCTCAGACCAGGGCTGTGCTACACAGAGAGAGCGCTAGGTGGAGTAGTGGTTCTGCTCAGACCAGGGCTGTGCTACACAGAGAGCGCTAGGTGGAGTAGTGGTTCTGCTCAGACTAGGGCTGTGCTACACAGAGAGCGCTAGGTGGAGTAGTGGTTCTGCTCAGACCAGGGCTGGGCTACAGAGAGAGAGCGCTAGGTGGAGTAGTGGTTCTGCTCAGACCAGGGCTGTGCTACACAGAGAGCGCTAGGTGGAGTAGTGGTTCTGCTCAGACCAGGGCTGTGCTACACAGAGAGCGCTAGGTGGAGTAGTGGTTCTGCTCAGACCAGGGCTGTGCTACACAGAGAGCGCTAGGTGGAGTAGTGGTTCTGCTCAGACCAGGGCTGTGCTACAGAGAGAGCGCTAGGTGGAGTAGTGGTTCTGCTCAGACCAGGGCTGTGCTACACAGAGAGAGCGCTAGGTGGAGTAGTGGTTCTGCTCAGACCAGGGCTGTGCTACACAGAGAGAGCGCTAGGTGGAGTAGTGGTTCTGCTCAGACCAGGGCTGTGCTACACAGAGAGCGCTAGGTGGAGTAGTGGTTCTGCTCAGACCAGGGCTGTGCTACAGAGAGAGAGAGCTAGGTGGAGTAGTGGTTCTGCTCAGACCAGGGCTGTGCTACAGAGAGAGAGCGCTAGGCGGAGTAGTGGTTCTGCTCAGACCAGGGCTGTGCTACACAGAGAGCGCTAGGTGGAGTAGTGGTTCTGCTCAGACCAGGCCTGTGCTACACAGAGAGAGCGCTAGGTGGAGTAGTGGTTCTGCTCAGACCAGGGCTGTGCTACACAGAGAGCGCTAGGTGGAGTAGTGGTTCTGCTCAGACCAGGGCTGTGCTACACAGAGAGCGCTAGGTGGAGTAGTGGTTCTGCTCAGACCAGGGCTGTGCTACAGAGAGAGAGCGCTAGGTGGAGTAGTGGTTCTGCTCAGACCAGGGCTGTGCTACACAGAGAGCGCACTAGGTAGAGTAGTGGTTCTGCTCAGACCAGGGCTGTGCTACACAGAGAGAGCGCTAGGTGGAGTAGTGGTTCTGCTCAGACCAGGGCTGTGCTACACAGAGAGCGCGCTAGGTGGAGTAGTGGTTCTGCTCAGACCAGGGCTGTGCTACACAGAGAGAGAGAGCGCTAGGTGGAGTAGTGGTTCTGCTCAGACCAGGGCTGTGCTACACAGAGAGAGAGAGCGCTAGGTGGAGTAGTGGTTCTGCTCAGACCAGGGCTGTGCTACACAGAGAGAGAGCGCTAGGTGGAGTAGTGGTTCTGCTCAGACCAGGGCTGTGCTACACAGAGAGAGCGCTAGGTGGAGTAGTGGTTCTGCTCAGACCAGGGCTGTGCTACACAGAGAGAGCGCTAGGTGGAGTAGTGGTTCTGCTCAGACCAGGGCTGTGCTACAGAGAGAGAGCGCTAGGTGGAGTAGTGGTTCTGCTCAGACCAGGGCTGTGCTACAGAGAGAGAGCGCTAGGTGGAGTAGTGGTTCTGCTCAGACCAGGGCTGTGCTACACAGAGAGCGCTAGGTGGAGTAGTGGTTCTGCTCAGACCAGGGCTGTGCTACACAGAGAGAGCGCTAGGTGGAGTAGTGGTTCTGCTCAGACCAGGGCTGTGCTACACAGAGAGCGCTAGGTGGAGTAGTGGTTCTGCTCAGACCAGGGCTGTGCTACAGAGAGAGAGAGAGCGCTAGGTGGAGTAGTGGTTCTGCTCAGACCAGGGCTGTGCTACAGAGAGAGAGCGCTAGGTGGAGTAGTGGTTCTGCTCAGACCAGGGCTGTGCTACAGAGAGAGAGCGCTAGGTGGAGTAGTGGTTCTGCTCAGACCAGGGCTGTGCTACACAGAGAGAGCACTAGGTGGAGTAGTGGTTCTGCTCAGACCAGGGCTGTGCTACACAGAGAGAGTGCTAGGTGGAGTAGTGGTTCTGCTCAGACCAGGGCTGTGCTACACAGAGAGCGCTAGGTGGAGTAGTGGTTCTGCTCAGACCAGGGCTGTGCTACACAGAGAGCGCGCTAGGTGGAGTAGTGGTTCTGCTCAGACCAGGGCTGTGCTACACAGAGAGAGAGAGCGCTAGGTGGAGTAGTGGTTCTGCTCAGACCAGGGCTGTGCTACACAGAGAGAGCGCTAGGTGGAGTAGTGGTTCTGCTCAGACCAGGGCTGTGCTACAGAGAGAGAGCGCTAGGTGGAGTAGTGGTTCTGCTCAGACCAGGGCTGTGCTACAGAGAGAGAGCGCTTGGTGGAGTAGTGGTTCTGCTCAGACCAGGGCTGTGCTACACAGAGAGCGCTAGGTGGAGTAGTGGTTCTGCTCAGACCAGGGCTGTGCTACACAGAGAGCGCTAGGTGGAGTAGTGGTTCTGCTCAGACCAGGGCTGTGCTACACAGAGAGCGCTAGGTGGAGTAGTGGTTCTGCTCAGACCAGGGCTGTGCTACACAGAGAGCGCTAGGTGGAGTAGTGGTTCTGCTCAGACCAGGGCTGGGCTACAGAGAGAGAGCGCTAGGTGGAGTAGTGGTTCTGCTCAGACCAGGGCTGTGCTACACAGAGAGCGCTAGGTGGAGTAGTGGTTCTGCTCAGACCAGGGCTGTGCTACACAGAGAGCGCTAGGTGGAGTAGTGGTTCTGCTCAGACCAGGGCTGTGCTACACAGAGAGCGCTAGGTGGAGTAGTGGTTCTGCTCAGACCAGGGCTGTGCTACAGAGAGAGCGCTAGGTGGAGTAGTGGTTCTGCTCAGACCAGGGCTGTGCTACACAGAGAGAGCGCTAGGTGGAGTAGTGGTTCTGCTCAGACCAGGGCTGTGCTACACAGAGAGAGCGCTAGGTGGAGTAGTGGTTCTGCTCAGACCAGGGCTGTGCAACACAGAGAGCGCTAGGTGGAGTAGTGGTTCTGCTCAGACCAGGGCTGTGCTACACAGAGAGCGCTAGGTGGAGTAGTGGTTCTGCTCAGACCAGGGCTGTGCTACACAGAGAGAGCGCTAGGTGGAGTAGTGGTTCTGCTCAGACCAGGGCTGTGCTACACAGAGAGCGCTAGGTGGAGTAGTGGTTCTGCTCAGACCAGGGCTGTGCTACACAGAGAGCGCTAGGTGGAGTAGTGGTTCTGCTTAAACCAGGGCTGTGCTACAGAGAGAGAGCGCTAGGTGGAGTAGTGGTTCTGCTCAGACCAGGGCTGTGCTACACAGAGAGCGCTAGGTGGAGTAGTGGTTCTGCTCAGACCAGGGCTGTGCTACACAGAGAGCGCTAGGTGGAGTAGTGGTTCTGCTCAGACCAGGGCTGTGCTACAGAGAGAGCGCTAGGTGGAGTAGTGGTTCTGCTCAGACCAGGGCTGTGCTACACAGAGAGAGCGCTAGGTGGAGTAGTGGTTCTGCTCAGACCAGGGCTGTGCTACACAGAGAGAGCGCTAGGTGGAGTAGTGGTTCTGCTCAGACCAGGGCTGTGCTACACAGAGAGCGCTAGGTGGAGTAGTGGTTCTGCTCAGACCAGGGCTGTGCTACACAGAGAGCGCTAGGTGGAGTAGTGGTTCTGCTCAGACCAGGGCTGTGCTACACAGAGAGCGCTAGGTGGAGTAGTGGTTCTGCTCAGACCAGGGCTGTGCTACACAGAGAGAGAGAGCGCTAGGTGGAGTAGTGGTTCTGCTCAGACCAGGGCTGTGCTACACAGAGAGAGCGCTAGGTGGAGTAGTGGTTCTGCTCAGACCAGGGCTGTGCTACAGAGAGAGAGCGCTAGGTGGAGTAGTGGTTCTGCTCAGACCAGGGCTGTGCTACAGAGAGAGAGCGCTAGGTGGAGTAGTGGTTCTGCTCAGACCAGGGCTGTGCTACACAGAGAGCGCTAGGTGGAGTAGTGGTTCTGCTCAGACCAGGGCTGTGCTACACAGAGAGAGCGCTAGGTGGAGTAGTGGTTCTGCTCAGACCAGGGCTGTGCTACACAGAGAGCGCTAGGTGGAGTAGTGGTTCTGCTCAGACCAGGGCTGTGCTACACAGAGAGCGCTAGGTGGAGTAGTGGTTCTGCTCAGACCAGGGCTGTGCTACACAGAGAGAGCGCTAGGTGGAGTAGTGGTTCTGCTCAGACCAGGGCTGTGCTACACAGAGAGCGCTAGGTGGAGTAGTGGTTCTGCTCAGACCAGGGCTGTGCTACACAGAGAGCGCTAGGTGGAGTAGTGGTTCTGCTCAGACCAGGGCTGTGCTACACAGAGAGCGCTAGGTGGAGTAGTGGTTCTGCTCAGACCAGGGCTGTGCTACAGAGAGAGCGCTAGGTGGAGTAGTGGTTCTGCTCAGACCAGGGCTGTGCTACACAGAGAGAGCGCTAGGTGGAGTAGTGGTTCTGCTCAGACCAGGGCTGTGCTACACAGAGAGAGCGCTAGGTGGAGTAGTGGTTCTGCTCAGACCAGGGCTGTGCTACACAGAGAGCGCTAGGTGGAGTAGTGGTTCTGCTCAGACCAGGGCTGTGCTACACAGAGAGCGCTAGGTGGAGTAGTGGTTCTGCTCAGACCAGGGCTGTGCTACACAGAGAGAGCGCTAGGTGGAGTAGTGGTTCTGCTCAGACCAGGGCTGTGCTACACAGAGAGCGCTAGGTGGAGTAGTGGTTCTGCTCAGACCAGGGCTGTGCTACACAGAGAGCGCTAGGTGGAGTAGTGGTTCTGCTCAAACCAGGGCTGTGCTACAGAGAGAGAGCGCTAGGTGGAGTAGTGGTTCTGCTCAGACCAGGGCTGTGCTACACAGAGAGCGCTAGGTGGAGTAGTGGTTCTGCTCAGACCAGGGCTGTGCTACACAGAGAGCGCTAGGTGGAGTAGTGGTTCTGCTCAGACCAGGGCTGTGCTACACAGAGAGCCGCTAGGTGGAGTAGTGGTTCTGCTCAGACCAGGGCTGTGCTCACAGAGAGAGCGCTAGGTGGAGTAGTGGTTCTGCTCAGACCAGGGCTGTGCTACACAGAGAGCGCTAGGTGGAGTAGTGGTTCTGCTCAGACCAGGGCTGTGCTACACGAGAGCGCTAGGTGGAGTAGTGGTTCTGCTCAGACCAGGGCTGTGCTACACAGAGAGCGCTAGGTGGAGTAGTGGTTCTGCTCAGACCAGGGCTGTGCTACAGAGAGAGCGCTAGGTGGAGTAGTGGATCTGCTCAGACCAGGGCTGTGCTACACAGAGAGCGCTAGGTGGAGTAGTGGTTCTGCTCAGACCAGGGCTGTGCTACAGAGAGAGAGCGCTAGGTGGAGTAGTGGTTCTGCTCAGACCAGGGCTGTGCTACACAGAGAGAGCGCTAGGTGGAGTAGTGGTTCTGCTCAGACCAGGGCTGTGCTACACAGAGAGCGCTAGGTGGAGTAGTGGTTCTGCTCAGACCAGGGCTGGGCTACAGAGAGAGAGCGCTAGGTGGAGTAGTGGTTCTGCTCAGACCAGGGCTGTGCTACAGAGAGAAGCGCTAGGTGGAGTAGTGGTTCTGCTCAGACCAGGGCTGTGCTACACAGAGAGCGCTAGGTGGAGTAGTGGTTCTGCTCAGACCAGGGCTGTGCTACACAGAGAGAGCGCTAGGTGGAGTAGTGGTTCTGCTCAGACCAGGGCTGTGCTACACAGAGAGCGCTAGGTGGAGTAGTGGTTCTGCTCAGACCAGGGCTGTGCTACACAGAGAGCGCTAGGTGGAGTAGTGGTTCTGCTCAGACCAGGGCTGTGCTACAGAGAGAGAGCGCTAGGTGGAGTAGTGGTTCTGCTCAGACCAGGGCTGTGCTACACAGAGAGCGCTAGGTGGAGTAGTGGTTCTGCTCAGACCAGGGCTGTGCTACACAGAGAGAGCGCTAGGTGGAGTAGTGGTTCTGCTCAGACCAGGGCTGTGCTACAGAGAGAGCGCTAGGTGGAGTAGTGGTTCTGCTCAGACCAGGGCTGTGCTACACAGAGAGAGCGCTAGGTGGAGTAGTGGTTCTGCTCAGACCAGGGCTGTGCTACAGAGAGAGAGCGCTAGGTGGAGTAGTGGTTCTGCTCAGACCAGGGCTGTGCTACACAGAGAGAGCGCTAGGTGGAGTAGTGGTTCTGCTCAGACCAGGGCTGTGCTACACAGAGAGAGCGCTAGGTGGAGTAGTGGTTCTGCTCAGACCAGGGCTGTGCTACACAGAGAGCGCTAGGTGGAGTAGTGGTTCTGCTCAGACCAGGGCTGTGCTACACAGAGAGAGAGAGCGCTAGGTGGAGTAGTGGTTCTGCTCAGACCAGGGCTGTGCTACACAGAGAGAGCGCTAGGTGGAGTAGTGGTTCTGCTCAGACCAGGGCTGTGCTACAGAGAGAGAGCGCTAGGTGGAGTAGTGGTTCTGCTCAGACCAGGGCTGTGCTACACAGAGAGAGCGCTAGGTGGAGTAGTGGTTCTGCTCAGACCAGGGCTGTGCTACACAGAGAGCGCTAGGTGGAGTAGTGGTTCTGCTCAGACCAGGGCTGTGCTACACAGAGAGAGCGCTAGGTGGAGTAGTGGTTCTGCTCAGACCAGGGCTGTGCTACACAGAGAGCGCTAGGTGGAGTAGTGGTTCTGCTCAGACCAGGGCTGTGCTACAGAGAGAGAGACGCTAGGTGGAGTAGTGGTTCTGCTCAGACCAGGGCTGTGCTACACAGAGAGAGCGCTAGGTGGAGTAGTGGTTCTGCTCAGACCAGGGCTGTGCTACACAGAGAGAGCGCTAGGTGGAGTAGTGGTTCTGCTCAGACCAGGGCTGTGCTACACAGAGAGCGCTAGGTGGAGTAGTGGTTCTGCTCAGACCAGGGCTGTGCTACACAGAGAGAGCGCTAGGTGGAGTAGTGGTTCTGCTCAGACCAGGGCTGTGCTACACAGAGAGCGCTAGGTGGAGTAGTGGTTCTGCTCAGACCAGGGCTGTGCTACACAGAGAGAGCGCGCTAGGTGGAGTAGTGGTTCTGCTCAGACCAGGGCTGTGCTACACAGAGAGAGAGCGCTAGGTGGAGTAGTGGTTCTGCTCAGACCAGGGCTGTGCTACACAGAGAGAGCGCTAGGTGGAGTAGTGGTTCTGCTCAGACCAGGGCTGTGCTACAAGAGAGAGAGCGCTAGGTGGAGTAGTGGTTCTGCTCAGACCAGGGCTGTGCTACAGAGAGAGAGCGCTAGGTGGAGTAGTGGTTCTGCTCAGACCAGGGCTGTGCTACACAGAGAGCGCTAGGTGGAGTAGTGGTTCTGCTCAGACCAGGGCTGTGCTACACAGAGAGAGCGCTAGGTGGAGTAGTGGTTCTGCTCAGACCAGGGCTGTGCTACACAGAGAGCGCTAGGTGGAGTAGTGGTTCTGCTCAGACCAGGGCTGTGCTACACAGAGAGCGCTAGGTGGAGTAGTGGTTCTGCTCAGACCAGGGCTGTGCTACAGAGAGAGAGCGCTAGGTGGAGTAGTGGTTCTGCTCAGACCAGGGCTGTGCTACACAGAGAGCGCTAGGTGGAGTAGTGGTTCTGCTCAGACCAGGGCTGTGCTACACAGAGAGCGCTAGGTGGAGTAGTGGTTCTGCTCAGACCAGGGCTGTGCTACACAGAGAGAGCGCTAGGTGGAGTAGTGGTTCTGCTCAGACCAGGGCTGTGCTACAGAGAGAGAGAGCGCTAGGTGGAGTAGTGGTTCTGCTCAGACCAGGGCTGTGCTACACAGAGAGAGCGCTAGGTGGAGTAGTGGTTCTGCTCAGACCAGGGCTGTGCTACACAGAGAGCGCTAGGTGGAGTAGTGGTTCTGCTCAGACCAGGGCTGTGCTACAGAGAGAGAGAGCGCTAGGTGGAGTAGTGGTTCTGCTCAGACCAGGGCTGTGCTACACAGAGAGAGCGCTAGGTGGAGTAGTGGTTCTGCTCAGACCAGGGCTGTGCTACACAGAGAGAGCGCTAGGTGGAGTAGTGGTTCTGCTCAGACCAGGGCTGTGCTACACAGAGAGCGCTAGGTGGAGTAGTGGTTCTGCTCAGACCAGGGCTGTGCTACACAGAGAGCGCTAGGTGGAGTAGTGGTTCTGCTCAGACCAGGGCTGTGCTACACAGAGAGCGCTAGGTGGAGTAGTGGTTCTGCTCAGACCAGGGCTGTGCTACACAGAGAGCGCTAGGTGGAGTAGTGAATCTGCTCAGACCAGGGCTGTGCCACACAGAGAGCGCTAGGTGGAGTAGTGGTTCTGCTCAGACCAGGGCTGTGCTACAGAGAGAGAGCGCTAGGTGGAGTAGTGGTTCTGCTCAGACCAGGGCTGTGCTACACAGAGAGCGCTAGGTGGAGTAGTGGTTCTGCTCAGACCAGGGCTGTGCTACACAGAGAGCGCTAGGTGGAGTAGTGGTTCTGCTCAGACCAGGGCTGTGCTACACAGAGAGCGCTAGGTGGAGTAGTGGTTCTGCTCAGACCAGGGCTGTGCTACACAGAGAGAGCGCTAGGTGGAGTAGTGGTTCTGCTCAGACCAGGGCTGTGCTACAGAGAGAGAGCGCTAGGTGGAGTAGTGGTTCTGCTCAGACCAGGGCTGTGCTACAGAGAGAGAGTGCTAGGTGGAGTAGTGGTTCTGCTCAGACCAGGGCTGTGCTACAGAGAGAAAGCGCTAGGTGGAGTAGTGGTTCTGCTCAGACCAGGGCTGTGCTACAGAGAGAGAGCGCTAGGTGGAGTAGTGGTTCTGCTCAGACCAGGGCTGTGCTACAGAGAGAGAGCGCTAGGTGGAGTAGTGGTTCTGCTCAGACCAGGGCTGTGCTACACAGAGAGAGCGCTAGGTGGAGTAGTGGTTCTGCTCAGACCAGGGCTGTGCTACAGAGAGAGCGCTAGGTGGAGTAGTGGTTCTGCTCAGACCAGGGCTGTGCTACACAGAGAGAGCGCTAGGTGGAGTAGTGGTTCTCTTCAGACCAGGGCTGTGCTACACAGAGAGCGCTAGGTGGAGTAGTGGTTCTGCTCAGACCAGGGCTGTGCTACACAGAGAGCGCTAGGTGGAGTAGTGGTTCTGCTCAGACCAGGGCTGTGCTACAGAGAGAGCGCTAGGTGGAGTAGTGGTTCTGCTCAGACCAGGGCTGTGCTACACAGAGAGAGCGCTAGGTGGAGTAGTGGTTCTGCTCAGACCAGGGCTGTGCTACACAGAGAGAGCGCTAGGTGGAGTAGTGGTTCTGCTCAGACCAGGGCTGTGCTACACAGAGAGCGCTAGGTGGAGTAGTGGTTCTGCTCAGACCAGGGCTGTGCTACACAGAGAGCGCTAGGTGGAGTAGTGGTTCTGCTCAGACCAGGGCTGTGCTACACAGAGAGCGCTAGGTGGAGTAGTGGTTCTGCTCAGACCAGGGCTGTGCTACACAGAGAGCACTAGGTGGAGTTGTGGTTCTGCTCAGACCAGGGCTGTGCTACACAGAGAGAGAGAGCGCTAGGTGGAGTAGTGGTTCTGCTCAGACCAGGGCTGTGCTACACAGAGAGAGAGAGCGCTAGGTGGAGTAGTGGTTCTGCTCAGACCAGGGCTGTGCTACACAGAGAGAGCGCTAGGTGGAGTAGTGGTTCTGCTCAGACCAGGTCTGTGCTACAGAGAGAGAGCGCTAGGTGGAGTAGTGGTTCTGCTCAGACCAGGGCTGTGCTACAGAGAGAGAGCGCTAGGTGGAGTAGTGGTTCTGCTCAGACCAGGGCTGTGCTACACAGAGAGCGCTAGGTGGAGTAGTGGTTCTGCTCAGACCAGGGCTGTGCTACACAGAGAGAGCGCTAGGTGGAGTAGTGGTTCTGCTCAGACCAGGGCTGTGCTACAGAGAGAGCGCTAGGTGGAGTAGTGGTTCTGCTCAGACAAGGGCTGTGCTACACAGAGAGCGCTAGGTGGAGTAGTGGTTCTGCTCAGACCAGGGCTGTGCTACACAGAGAGCGCTAGGTGGAGTAGTGGTTCTGCTCAGACCAGGGCTGTGCTACACAGAGAGAGCGCTAGGTGGAGTAGTGGTTCTGCTCAGACCAGGGCTGTGCTACACAGAGAGCGCTAGGTGGAGTAGTGGTTCTGCTCAGACCAGGGCTGTGCTACACAGAGAGAGCGCTAGGTGGAGTAGTGGTTCTGCTCAGACCAGGGCTGTGCTACACAGAGAGCGCTAGGTGGAGTAGTGGTTCTGCTCAGACCAGGGCTGTGCTACACAGAGAGCGCTAGGTGGAGTAGTGGTTCTGCTCAGACCAGGGCTGTGCTACAGAGAGAGCGCTAGGTGGAGTAGTGGTTCTGCTCAGACCAGGGCTGTGCTACACAGAGAGAGCGCTAGGTGGAGTAGTGGTTCTGCTCAGACCAGGGCTGTGCTACACAGAGAGAGCGCTAGGTGGAGTAGTGGTTCTGCTCAGACCAGGGCTGTGCTACACAGAGAGCGCTAGGTGGAGTAGTGGTTCTGCTCAGACCAGGGCTGTGCTACACAGAGAGCGCTAGGTGGAGTAGTGGTTCTGCTCAGACCAGGGCTGTGCTACACAGAGAGCGCTAGGTGGAGTAGTGGTTCTGCTCAGACCAGGGCTGTGCTACAGAGAGAGCGCTAGGTGGAGTAGTGAATCTGCTCAGACCAGGGCTGTGCTACACAGAGAGCGCTAGGTGGAGTAGTGGTTCTGCTCAGACCAGGGCTGTGCTACAGAGAGAGAGCGCTAGGTGGAGTAGTGGTTCTGCTCAGACCAGGGCTGTGCTACACAGAGAGCGCTAGGTGGAGTAGTGGTTCTGCTCAGACCAGGGCTGTGCTACACAGAGAGCACTAGGTGGAGTAGTGGTTCTGCTCAGACCAGGGCTGTGCTACACAGAGAGAGCGCTAGGTGGAGTAGTGGTTCTGCTCAGACCAGGGCTGTGCTACACAGAGAGAGCGCTAGGTGGAGTAGTGGTTCTGCTCAGACCAGGGCTGTGCTACACAGAGAGAGTGCTAGGTGGAGTAGTGGTTCTGCTCAGACCAGGGCTGTGCTACAGAGAGAAAGCGCTAGGTGGAGTAGTGGTTCTGCTCAGACCAGGGCTGTGCTACACAGAGAGAGAGCGCTAGGTGGAGTAGTGGTTCTGCTCAGACCAGGGCTGTGCTACACAGAGAGAGCGCTAGGTGGAGTAGTGGTTCTGCTCAGACCAGGGCTGTGCTACAGAGAGAGAGCGCTAGGTGGAGTAGTGGTTCTGCTCAGACCAGGGCTGTGCTACACAGAGAGAGCGCTAGGTGGAGTAGTGGTTCTGCTCAGACCAGGGCTGTGCTACACAGAGAGAGCGCTAGGTGGAGTAGTGGTTCTGCTCAGACCAGGGCTGTGCTACACAGAGAGCGCTAGGTGGAGTAGTGGTTCTGCTCAGACCAGGGCTGTGCTACACAGAGAGCGCTAGGTGGAGTAGTGGTTCTGCTCAGACCAGGGCTGTGCTACACAGAGAGCGCTAGGTGGAGTAGTGGTTCTGCTCAGACCAGGGCTGTGCTACAGATAGAGCGCTAGGTGGAGTAGTGAATCTGCTCAGACCAGGGCTGTGCTACACAGAGAGCGCTAGGTGGAGTAGTGGTTCTGCTCAGACCAGGGCTGTGCTACAGAGAGAGAGCGCTAGGTGGAGTAGTGGTTCTGCTCAGACCAGGGCTGTGCTACACAGAGAGCGCTAGGTGGAGTAGTGGTTCTGCTCAGACCAGGGCTGTGCTACACAGAGAGCACTAGGTGGAGTAGTGGTTCTGCTCTGACCAGGGCTGTGCTACACAGAGAGAGCGCTAGGTGGAGTAGTGGTTCTGCTCAGACCAGGGCTGTGCTACACAGAGAGAGCGCTAGGTGGAGTAGTGGTTCTGCTCAGACCAGGGCTGTGCTACAGAGAGAGAGCGCTAGGTGGAGTAGTGGTTCTGCTCAGACCAGGGCTGTGCTACAGAGAGAGAGTGCTAGGTGGAGTAGTGGTTCTGCTCTGACCAGGGCTGTGCTACACAGAGAGAGCGCTAGGTGGAGTAGTGGTTCTGCTCAGACCAGGGCTGTGCTACACAGAGAGAGCGCTAGGTGGAGTAGTGGTTCTGCTCAGACCAGGGCTGTGCTACAGAGAGAGAGCGCTAGGTGGAGTAGTGGTTCTGCTCAGACCAGGGCTGTGCTACAGAGAGAGAGTGCTAGGTGGAGTAGTGGTTCTGCTCAGACCAGGGCTGTGCTACAGAGAGAAAGCGCTAGGTGGAGTAGTGGTTCTGCTCAGACCAGGGCTGTGCTACACAGAGAGAGAGCGCTAGGTGGAGTAGTGGTTCTGCTCAGACCAGGGCTGTGCTACAGAGAGAGAGCGCTAGGTGGAGTAGTGGTTCTGCTCAGACCAGGGCTGTGCTACACAGAGAGAGCGCTAGGTGGAGTAGTGGTTCTGCTCAGACCAGGGCTGTGCTACAGAGAGAGCGCTAGGTGGAGTAGTGGTTCTGCTCAGACCAGGGCTGTGCTACACAGAGAGAGCGCTAGGTGGAGTAATGGTTCTGCTCAGACCAGGGCTGTGCTACAGAGAGAGAGCGCTAGGTGGAGTAGTGGTTCTGCTCAGACCAGGGCTGTGCTACAGAGAGCGCTAGGTGGAGTAGTGGTTCTGCTCAGACCAGGGCTTTGCTACAGAGAGAGCGCTAGGTGGAGTAGTGGTTCTGCTCAGACCAGGGCTGTGCTACAGAGAGCGCTAGGTGGAGTAGTGGTTCTGCTCAGACCAGGGCTGTGCTACAGAGAGAGCGCTAGGTGGAGTAGTGGTTCTGCTCAGACCAGGGCTGTGCTACAGAGAGACGCTAGGTGGAGTAGTGGTTCTGCTCAGCCCAGGGCTGTGCTACACAGAGAGGCGCTAGGTGGAGTAGTGGTTCTGCTCAGACCAGGGCTGTGCTACACAGAGAGAGCGCTAGGTGGAGTAGTGGTTCTGCTCAGACCAGGGCTGTGCCACACAGAGAGAGCGCTAGGTGGAGTAGTGGTTCTGCTCAGACCAGGGCTGTGCTACAGAGAGAGAGCGCTAGGTGGAGTAGTGGTTCTGCTCAGACCAGGGCTGTGCTACAGAGAGAGAGCGCTAGGTGGAGTAGTGGTTCTGCTCAGACCAGGGCTGTGCTACAGAGAGAGAGCGCTAGGTGGAGTAGTGGTTCTGCTCAGACCAGGGCTGTGCTACACAGAGAGAGCGCTAGGTGGAGTAGTGGTTCTGCTCAGACCAGGGCTGTGCTACACAGAGAGAGCGCTAGGTGGAGTAGTGGTTCTGCTCAGACCAGGGCTGTGCTACACAGAGAGAGCGCTAGGTGGAGTAGTGGTTCTGCTCAGACCAGGGCTGTGCTACACAGAGAGAGAGCGCTAGGTGGAGTAGTGGTTCTGCTCAGCCCGTGCGGATGGATAGTTTGCTTGGACAGCTGTGATTCATTCAGTTTGATTAAGTTGGGTTGTTCATTTGTCTCATTCAGGTTGCTCATTTGGTCAGTTTGATCAGCTGGTTGATTCATTGGTTTTGTCTGAATTGTTTTGTACAAGACTGGTTTTATTGGACCCGATCGAGTTTGCGAAAGCAATCCGTTCATCTTGGTCAACTGGTCTGACGCAATTCGGGCATTCAATTCATAGATGTCACTTGATTGTTCGTCTGGTGCATTTGTTCAATTCGTCTGATTCCTTTGTTCGTCTTGCTGGCCATTCTGTTCGATTCATGTCGGCACGAGTGGCTGCTCATCTTTACCGGTGTGTGTGTGTGTTCTGATCAGAAGGTGTGTGTGTGTTCTGATCAGGAGGGGATCAGAAGGTGTGTGTGTCCTGATCAGAAGGGGATCAGAAGGTGTGTGTGTGTCCTGATCAGGAGGGGATCAGAAGGTGTGTGTGTGTCCTGATCAGAAGGGGATCAGAAGGTGTGTGTGTCCTGATCAGAAGGGGATCAGAAGGTGTGTGTGTGTCCTGATCAGAAGGGGATCAGAAGGTGTGTGTGTCCTGATCAGGAGGGGATCAGAAGGTGTGTGTGTCCTGATCAGAAGGGGATCAGAAGGTGTGTGTGTCCTGATCAGAAGGGGATCAGAAGGTGTGTGTGTCCTGATCAGGAGGGGTCATGAGAAATCCTGTTAGAGGAACAGGTCGCAGGTACCGGTGTGTTTGTGGGAGGTCTAGACATTGTGTCAGGTACCGGTGTGTTTGTGGGAGGTCTAGACATTGTGTCAGGTACCGGTGTGTTTGTGGGAGGTCTAGACATTGTGTCAGGTATCGGTGTGTTTGTGGGAGGTCTAGACATTGTGTCAGGTACCGGTGTGTTTGTGGGAGGTCTAGACATTGTGTCAGGTACCGGTGTGTTTGTGGGAGGTCTAGACATTGTGTCAGGTACCGGTGTGTTTGTGGGAGGTCTAGACATTGTGTCAGGTACCGGTGTGTTTGTGGGAGGTCTAGACATTGTGTCAGGTACCGGTGTGTTTGTGTTTCAGCCAGTCATTTAGGGTGGGGTCAGGCTATTATAGCTTGGTGAGACCGATCCCTGCACCTTTCCCAAATTTAGAAACCTTAGAGGAGATTCAGGATGATGGTAAAATTGGTTGTAGTAAAATGTTTAATGTGATAGATTGGACATTCCAAGTGTGAGCCCGTTAATAGAAGAAGATATACCTGCAGGTTGTACAGCAGCGTGTGAATGTGATATGAGAGTCGTGTGAATATGGGAATGAGTTTTAATCTGAAGTTTGGATAATAACATATAGAAATATGTATAATAAAATGATTGAGATTTGGAAAATAAGCTTTTGACATAACGTTATCTTGGGGTTCCGTACATTACTGCCCATCATAGAATATCACAGAGAGGTATTGAGAACGGGATGTTACGTTAGAAACTGGGTCCGTGTAACTAAAAGTTGTTTTTGGTTCCGCTGGGAGTAGATTGTGATAAGGATGGGATGTGTGGCAATGGAGAATCATCAAAAACACGAATTGATTGAAGCATCCTGACTGGTTGCATCACCACCTGGTATGGCAACTGCTTGGCCTCCGACCGCAAGGCACTACAGAGGGTAGTGCGTACGGCCCAATACATCACTGGGGCCAAGCTTCCTGCCATCCAGGACCTCTATACCAGGTGGTGTCAGAGGAAGGCCCTCAAAATTGTCAAAGACTCCAGCCACCCTAGTGGACTGCCACCCTAGACCCACTCATAGATTGTTCTCTCTGCTACCTCACGGCAAGCGGTACCGGAGCGCCAAGTCTAGGTCCAAAAGGCTTCTTAACAGCTTCTACCCCCAAGCCATAAGACTCCTGAACAGCTAATCATGGCTACCCAGACTATTTGCACTGCCCCCCCCACCCACAACCCCACCCCATCTTTTTACGCTGCTGCTACTCTGTTAATTATTTATGTCACTTTAACTCTACCCACATGTACATATTACTTCAACTACCTCAACTAGCCGGTGCCCCCGCACATTGACTCTGCACCGGTACCCCCCTGTATATATAGCCTCCCTACTGTTATTTTATTTTACTTCTGCTCTTTTTTTCTCAACACATTTTTGTTGTTGTTTTATTTAACTTTTTTATTAAAAAATAAATGCACTGTTGGTTAAGGGCTATAAGTAAGCATTTCACTGTAATGTCTGCACCTGTTGTATTCGGCGCATGTGGCCAATAACATTTGATTTGATGTGAGTATATGACGACATGGTGAATTTTTATGTGTGTAGAATTGGTTACTAGAGATTTGATAAGGTTAAGCATTATATGACTCTCATTGCGGAGCTAAGGGGGTGTAAAGGAATGTTATTATGTCGCAAGGGAAAACCTAATCCATATGATTAAACTTGTTAGATCTGTTTCTAAATCACTGAATTTGACTCGTTGACTGCTAATTTATTCTCTTTGAGCATGTGAGATCTCTGCAAAGAAACACTTGGACGACCTGTTAAGGCTATTTTCTGGTAATTGTGTTGTGCCAGATGTTAAGACTACAAACCATTTTAATTGGGATATTTGTGGGATTTATTTGTCATTAAAATAGGCATAGGTTCTGGGTTACTGACTAAAATCTGGGTTTCATATTATAATTAGACTATGGCAATGGGTTGCTTAGATTGATATAGCAGCCAGTGTTTATTTTAAGAGATTGGAATGATTTCGAGGTAAACGTTCTTTGTGTGGAGGAACCTACTGGGAAACGGGGTTGGAGGAACCTACTGGGAAACGGGGTTGGAGGAACCTACTGGGAAACGGGGTTGGAGGAACCTACTGGGAAACGGGGTTGGAGGAACCTACTGGGAAACGGGGTTGGAGGAACCTACTGGGAAACGGGGTTGGAGGAACCTACTGGGAAACGGGGTTGGAGGAACCTACTGGGAAACGGGGTTGGAGGAACCTACTGGGAAACGGGGTTGGAGGAACCTACTGGGAAACGGGGTTGTAATTTTAAATATAGAATGGAATATGGAAATGAATTGAATATATGCTTGTAAACTACAGCGAGTGTTTGGTTTGTTACCTGTAGCCTAATCAGAAAGGGCAGTTACCTATATCTACTGACTTCTAATAACAGCGGACTGGCCGTGATCTTAATTGATAGCATTATCGGAAAGGGGCACAATCCAAAGCAGTAAACAAACAGGCACCAATAAGAATAAGAAGGGCAGAAATAGAAGGACATTTACATGTTCTTATCCAGAGCGACTTACAGTTAGTGAGTGGATACATTATTATATTTTTTCATACTGGCCCCCCATGGGAATCGAACCCACAACCCTGGCGTTGCAAACACCACGCTCTACCAACTGAGCTATATCCCTGCCGGCCATTCCCCTCCCGTACCCTGGATGACGCTGGGCCAATTGTGCGCCGCCCCATGGGTCTCCCGGTCGCGGCCGGCTACGACAGAGCCTGGATTCGAACCAGGATCTCTAGTGGCACAGCTAGCACTGCGATGCAGTGCCTTAGACCACTGCGCTACTAGAGGACCCACATTGGTGCATGGAATTCAAAGGTGGGGGCGCAGGAAATAGTAATAACATAGAGGTAGGAGAATCTAGGATATGAAATAGGCGTCCAGATAAAGACACGTAAAAGAGAAAACTAAGAAGGAAAAGTTAGGGAATAAATGCCAAGACGAAGATTAGAACGAGAACCAGACGCATTTAAGTGTAGGATAAGGGGATATACAACGACAGGAAACATACAAATAATAACGTATGATATAGATATACTGAAAGACAGGAAAATAAGGTATAGGAAGATATATTAGGGATACCTAGAGTACGAAAATGGAAACGTAGGAATATTTGAGAAAATAGTAACGTGAATATTATTAGGGGAAATTAGGGGATGGTCTAGCGACCTAAAACTGAATAGACTACTGGGGAAATACCTCGGGACAGGAGAGTGAGGGGGTAGGAAATACCTCGGGACAGGAGAGTGAGGGGGTAGGAAATACCTCGGGACAGGAGAGTGAGGGGGTAGGAAATACCTCGGGACAGGAGAGTGAGGGGGTAGGAAATACCTCGGGACAGGAGAGTGAGGGGGTAGGAAATACCTCGGGACAGGAGAGTGAGGGGGTAGGAAATACCTCGGGACAGGAGAGTGAGGGGGTAGGAAATACCTCGGGACAGGAGAGTGAGGGGGTAGGAAATACCTCGGGACAGGAGAGTGAGGGGGAAGGAAATACCTCGGGACAGGAGAGTGAGGGGGTAGGAAATACCTCGGGACAGGAGAGTGAGGGGGGTAGGAAATACCTCGGGACAGGAGAGTGAGGGGGTAGGAAATACCTCGGGACAGGAGAGTGAGGGGGGTAGGAAATACCTCGGGACAGGAGAGTGAGGGGGGTAGGAAATACCTCGGGACAGGAGAGTGAGGGGGTAGGAAATACCTCGGGACAGGAGAGTGAGGGGGGTAGTTTATAGGTTTGAGATAAGATAAGCACAGGGAAGTGGAACACGGGGACAAAGATAATAAAATAATATGAAAAGGAGGAGAACAAGGGATAAAAACACATTGTTGGAAAGAAGCAGAGAAGATATATTAGGGAGAGAGATACCATGAACTGAGGAATTGTAAACTTTTAGCTAACAGAAATAATTGACCTTGCATCCTAACATAAACACTTTTTAAAATTGTATTTTTATTTCACCTTTATTTAACCAGGTAAGAAGCCAGTTGAGAACAAGTTCTCATTTACAACTGCGACCTGGCCAAGATAAAGCAAAGCAGTGCGATAAAAACAACAACACAGAGTTACATATGGAATAAACAAAACATACAGTCAAAAATACAACAGAAAATATATATACAGTGTGTGCAAATGTAGTAAGTTATGGAGGTAAGGCAATAAATAGGTCATAGTGCAAAATAATTACAATTAGTATTAACACTGGAGTGATAGATGTGCAAGAGATGATGTGCAAATAGAGATACTGGGGTGCAAATGAGCAAAATAAATAACAATATAGGGATGAGGTAGTTGGGTGGGCTAATTTCAGAAGGGCTGTGTACAGGTGCAGTGACCGGTAAGGTGCTCTGACAACTGATGCTTAAAGTTAGTGAGGGAGATAAGAGTCTCCAGCTTCAGAGATTTTTGCAGTTCGTTCCAGTCATTGGCAGCTGACACTGAACCAAACATAAGATTAGCAACAGGAATACAAGGAGTAGGGATGGCAGGAACACCAGTAGAAATCATGAAGAGAAGGTTCCCAGAGAATAAAGAAGAGATTGGAAAAATCTCTGATAAATGGGAAATAAGAACCAGAAAGATGGTAACAAAATGGCCAAAGGAAGGGAGGTTTGATGTGGCAGCGTGTGAGGAAATGGATTCCATAATAAAGAACTATAGAGCAGGAGAGAAAGGAGAGAAGAGAGAAGGAAGAAGAAAGAGAGAGACAATTTGAAGATGTTCTGGGAGGAAGGAAAGGCCTTGAGAGAGAGAGCATGGCCAAAGTTAGAAGGATATTAGAAGAGAAAGAACCAGAAAAGGCTGGTTCAACTGCACCTCCAGCATACACACAAGGGGGACACTACCCTCAGGACACAGGACTAGTTTCAATAGCAGGGAATGTAGAGTTAAAAGGAGGAAAAGGAGGCCACAGGCTTCCACCCCAAAGAAAGGAAAGGAATCACACTTAGACTTGGACGGCTATGGGGGACTGAGGGGCACAATAGCAGACCTAGGAAATGATGAGATAAGTGAACAAAGTGATGATAGGTGAAGTGAGTGGGACGATACAAGTAATGAGGGAAGTGAAGAACTAAGACAGTGTGCTGACTCTGACCAAGAGTCACAGCAAGGGGCTACGGGAGGCAAATCAAAAAGAGAATTGAGAAAGAAACACAATTAAAAAGCCAGATATATACAAAGCTCAGTGTCCAACCTTTGGAAAAAGGGGACATGGGTTCACTATGTGTCCCGGGGATCTCAGGACCTGAAAGGCCTGGTGACTAGACTGGCTAACCTGCATGAAGGAGCAGACTGGCTAACCTGCATGAAGGAGCAGACTGGCTAACCTGCATGAAGGAGTAGACTGGCTAACCTGCACGAAGGAGCAGACTGGCTAACCTGCATGAAGGAGCAGACTGGCTAACCTGCATGAAGGAGTAGACTGGCTAACCTGCATGAAGGAGCAGACTGGCTAACCTGCATGAAGGAGCAGACTGGCTAACCTGCATGAAGGAGCAGACTGGCTAACCTGCATGAAGGAGCAGACTGGCTAACCTGCATGAAGGAGTAGACTGGCTAACCTGCATGAAGGAGCAGACTGGCTAACCTGCACGAAGGAGCAGGATTTAGATTTAAACAAACGATTAATGATTTGAGAGAGTACAGTGGAATTATCTCCATCAGGTTTTGTTTGTAATTACATGTTTTCTTGCTAATTAAGAGTGAATGTTAACAACATTGATACTTTTTCTTCCAGGACTGATGAAAGTCCCCTATCGTATGTATGTTAAGGGAGATGTAGGAGACCACGTCTCAAACAACTTTTCAACAGATGCTTGGGATCAAATATTACTGATTCTTTACGCTGAGAAATGGACTATATTTGCGACAGGAAAAAGCATTGAATTTAGTGGGGTTGGAGAATCCTTGCGAGAGTCAAAGACAGTGGATTCTAAAAGGTGCAGTATGTATGGGCGACAGCACGAATGATGGTTACAAATAGTCAAACGTCGTATCACGCTGCATTTAAACAATCGCTGAAGGGGAGAATGAGCAGGAGAATCTGAGCATTGTCTGCACACTGGAGACTATGTGGTGGTAAAAGACTACAGAAGAAAGAGCTGGAAAGACCCTAGGTGGAGGGGCCCGTACCAGGTGTTGCTGACTACCTCGATGACGGTAAAAGTGGCAGAGACAGATACCTGGATCCATGTGTCCCACTGTAGGAGAGTTCAAACCACAGAAGAGGAAGAGGGCCCCGCCATTGGGTAGCATTGTTTTTATTTTGTGTCTGTCTGTGTCTGTGTAGCAGTGACTCTTAGCTTCCCTGAAGAGGAGCAACGAAGGCGTAGAAGACGTTCCTGTCAAGCACCACTTCTACCAAGAGACATGAATCAGAACCAGCATCCAATCGAAGCTATCAACTGCCTTCTCTCTCATGCCTTTTCTCTAAGGAGTGTGACAGGAGTCCATGTGGAGTGGGAATGAAGAGAGATCTGTTCAAATACATCATCTCTCATGGTGCTGGTATACTGGTTGGCAAATGGACAAAACATAATGGGGGTAGAGGTGGTGGCGGCTCAGGTGAGACATTGAAATTGGGACATTGTCATGGACAATCCAAGTTGAACTATGAAGCTATCTGAAGAACATAATGAAGAGACGCCAGAAGATTGAGTGCCGGGGAAGGACAGGGTTGTGATTTGGGGTATCAGGTTGATTGTGGAGGTCTACACACTGCTACATTTATAGTAATTTAGACTAAGAATTCATTGAGATACTGATCTGTAGTTATTCTCCTTATGAGGAAGCTAAATGGTAGAACTATAGATCATTAACTGTATGTTAATATAAATATAAATTCTGCCAGTGTCAATGGGTGCTAAAGTGAGGGTTTTAACTTGAAAGCCACTTTGGCTCTCTCTGTGTGTTCGTGCCGTGAAAGGAGGGGGTTCTTCTTTGTCTGAAAGCAATGGCTAGCTAGTATGCTAACTATCCTAGCTAACTAACTGGCTGAATAAGTTGACGACGGACTCGCTCAAGCTGTCGGGACTAACCCACAACGTTAGACACGGACACGAACGATCTGCTTGGCGTGTTGACACACTGGTGGTTTGTTGTGGCCGAGTATTGGTGCAAACCGTGTTGTTGGAGTCCGGCATGCTAGCTGGCTGTGGCGTCTTATGACTAGGTGCCATGGACGATTTTCACGGAAGAATACTGTACCTAGTTAGCTAGCTGAATAAACTAAGTTAGTCTATTCCTAGAAAACATTGAACCGCTGTAGTTTACAACAATTATAGTTTCTGAGGTGGAAGTTGGGAGAGTTATATTTGGGTGTTGTGGTGAGGGAGGCCCCGCTCTCTCCTTTCCCAGATGTTTAGTTCATTTCATTCCGATCTCCTTTGCATTATTGTAGCCATTTTCTGCAGCCTGTCAACTATGCCTCTGTCTATCCCTGTTCTCTCCTCTCCGCACAGGCTACACAAACACCTCACACCGCATGGCTGCTGCCTCTCTAACCTGGTGGTCCCTCTGGAACTGCCGTTCTGCTGCCAACAAGGCAGAGTTCATCTCAGCCTATGCTACCCTCCAGTCCCTCGACTTCTTGGCGCTGACGGAAACATGGATTACCACTGAAAACACTGCTACTCCTACTGCTCTCTCCTCGTCTGACCATGTGTTCTCGCATACCCCGAGAGCATCTGGTCAGCGGGGTGGTGGCACAGGAATCCTCATCTCTCCCAAGTGGACATTCTCTATTTTTCCCCTGACCCCTCTGTCTATCTCCTCATTTGAATTCCATGCTGTCACAGTCACTAGCCCATTTAAGCTTAACATCCTTGTCATTTATCGCCCTCCAGGTTCCCTTGGAGAGTTCATCAATGAGCTTGACGCCTTGATAAGTTCCTTTCCTGAGGATGGCTCACCCCTCACAGTTCTGGGTGACTTCAACCTCCCTACGTCTACCTTTGACTAATTTCTCTCTGCCTCCTCCTTTCCACTCCTCTCCTCTTTTGACCTCACCCTCTCACCATCCCCCCTACTCACAAGGCAGGCAATACGCTTGACCTCATCTTTACTAGATGCTGTTCTTCTACTAATCTCACTGCAACTCCCCTCCATGTCTCCGACCACTACTTTGTATCCTTTTCTCTCTCGCTCTCCTCCAACACTACTCACTCTGCCCCTACTCAGATGGTAATGCGCCGTCGCAACCTTCGCTCTCTCTCTCCCGCTACTCTCTCCTCTTCCATCCTATCATCTCTTCCCTCTGCTCAATCCTTCTCCCTCCAATCTCCTGATTCTGCCTCCTCAACCCTCCTCTCCTCCCCTTTCTGCATCCTTTGACTCTCTATGTCCCCCTATTCTCCCGGCCGGCTCGGTCCCTCCCCTCCAGCTCCGTGGCTTGATGACTCATTGCGAGCTCACAGAACAGGGCTCCGGGCAGCCGAGCGGAAATTGAGGAAAACTAGACTCCCTGCGGACCTGGCATCTTTTCACTCCCTCCTCTCTACATTTTCTTCATCTGTTTCTGCTGCTAAGGCCACTTTCTACCACTCTAAATTCCAAGCATCTGCCTCTAACCCTAGGAAGCTCTTTGCCACCTTCTCCTCCCTGCTGAACCTCCTCCCCCTCCCCCCCTCCTCCCTCTCTGTGGATGACTTCGTCAACCATTTTGAAAAGAAGGTTGACGACATCCGATCCTCGTTTGTTAAGTCAAATGACACTGCTGGTCCTGCTCACACTGCCCTACCCTATGCTTTGACTTCTTTCTCCCCTCTCTCTCTAGATAAAATCTTGCGACTTGTGACGGCCGGCCGCCCAACAACCTGCCCGCTTGACCCTATCCCCTCCTCTCTTTTCCAGACCATCTCCGGTGACCTTCTCCCTTACCTCACCTCGCTGATCAACTCATCCTTGACCGCTGGCTATGTCCCTTCAGTCTTCAAGAGAGCGAGAGTTGCACCCCTTCTCAAAAAACCAACACTCAATCCCTCTGATGTCAACAACTACAGACCAGTATCCCTTCTTTCTTTTCTCTCCAAAACTATTGAGCGTGCCGTCTTTAGCCAACTCTCTTGCTATCTCTCTCAGAATGACCTTCTTGATTCAAACCAGTCAGGTTTCAAGACTGGTCATTCAACTGAGACTGCTCTTTGTGTCACGGAGGCTCTCCGCACTGCTAAAGCTAACTCTCTCTCCTCTGCTCTTGTCCTTCTAGACCCGTCTGCTGCCTTTGATACTGTGAACCATCAGATCCTCCTCTCCACCCTCTCCGAGCTGGGCATCTCCGGCGCGGCTCACTCTTGGATCGCGTCCTACCTGACCGGTCGCTCCTACCAAGTGGCGTGGCGAGAAGCTGTCTCCGCACCACGTGCTCTCACCACTGGTGTCCCCCAGGGCTCAGTTCTAGGCCCTCTCCTATTCTCGCTATACACCAAGTCACTTGGCTCTGTCATATCCTCACATGGCCTCTCCTATCATTGCTACGCAGACGACACACAACTAATCTTCTCCCTTTCCCCCTTCTGATAACCAGGTGGCGAATCGCATCTCTGCATGTCTGGCAGACATATCAGTATGGATGACGGATCACCACCTCAAGCTGAACCTCGGCAAGACGGAGCTGCTCTTCCTCCCGGGGAAGGACTGCCCGTTCCATGATCTCGCCATCACGGTTGACAACTCCGTTGTGTCCTCCTCCCAGAGTGCGAAGAGCCTTGGCGTGACCCTGGACAACACCCTGTCGTTCTCCGCTAACATCAAGGCGGTGACCCGATCCTGTAGGTTCATGCTCTACAACATTCGGAGAGTACGACCCTGCCTTACACAGGAAGCGGCACAGGTCCTAATCCAGGCACTTGTCATCTCCCGTCTGGATTACTGCAACTCGCTGTTGGCTGGGCTCCCTGCCTGTGCCATTAAACCCCTACAACTCATCCAGAATGCCGCAGCCCGTCTTGTGTTCAACCTTCCCAAGTTCTCTCACGTCACCCCGCTCCTCCGCACACTACACTGGCTTCCAGTTGAAGCTCGCATCTGCTACAAGACCATGGTGCTTGCCTACGGAGCTGTGAGGGGAACGGCACCTCCGTACCTTCAGGCTCTGATCAGTCCCTACACCCAAACGAGGGCATTGCGTTCATCCACCTCTGGCCTGCTGGCTCCCCTACCTCTGCTGAAGCACAGTTCCCGCTCAGCCCAGTCAAAACTGTTCGCTGCTCTGGCACCCCAATGGTGGAACAAGCTCCCTCACGACGCCAGGACAGCGGAGTCACTCACCACCTTCCGGAGACATTTGAAACCCCACCTCTTTAAGGAATACCTGGGATAGGATAAAGTAATCCTTCTAACCCCCACTTACCCCACCCAACCAAATTTTTTTTTTACAAATTGTAAAGTGGTTATCCCACTGGCTATAAGGTGAATGCACCAATTTGTAAGTCGCTCTGGATAAGAGGGTCTGCTAAATGACGTAAATGTAAATGTAAATGTAAAGCAGTCACCAGAGAGAAGACCTCTGCCAGAGAGAGAGTAGCAACTAGAGAGAACAGCCACCAGAGAGAAGACCTCTGCCAGAGAGAGAGCAGCCACATGAGAGAACAGCCACCAGAGAGAAGACCTCTGCCAGAGAGAGAGCAGCCACATGAGAGAACAGCCACCAGAGAGAAGACCTCTGCCAGAGAGAGAGCAGCCACATGAGAGAACAGCCACCAGAGAGAAGACCTCTGCCAGAGAGAGAGCAGCCACATGAGAGAACAGCCACCAGAGAGAAGACCTCTGCCAGAGAGAGAGCAGCCACTAGAGAGAACAGCCACCAGAGAGAAGACCTCTGCCAGAGAGAGAGCAGCCACATGAGAGAACAGCCACCAGAGAGAAGACCTCTGCCAGAGAGAGAGCAGCCACATGAGAGAACAGCCACCAGAGAGAAGACCTCTGCCAGAGAGAGAGCAGCCACATGAGAGAACAGCCACCAGAGAGAAGACCTCTGCCAGAGAGAGAGCAGCCACATGAGAGAACAGCCACCAGAGAGAAGACCTCTGCCAGAGAGAGAGCAGCCACATGAGAGAACAGCCACCAGAGAGAAGACCTCTGCCAGAGAGAGAGCAGCCACTAGAGAGAACAGCCACCAGAGAGAAGACCTCTGCCAGAGAGAGAGCAGCCACATGAGAGAACAGCCACCAGAGAGAAGACCTCTGCCAGAGAGAGAGCAGCCACATGAGAGAACAGCCACCAGAGAGAAGACCTCTGCCAGAGAGAGAGCAGCCACTAGAGAGAACAGCCACTAGAGAGAACAGACATTTACATTTACGTCATTTAGCAGACGCTCTTATCCAGAGCGACTTACAAATTGGTGCATTCAACTTATGATAGCCAGTGGGATAACCACTTTACAATTTATTTATGTTTTTATTTTTTGGGGGGGGGTTAAGGGGGGGTAGAAGGATTACTTTATCCTATCCCAGGTATTCCTTAAAGAGGTGGGGTTTCAAGTGTCTCCGGGAAGGTGGTGAGTGACTCCGCTGTCCTGGCGTCGTGAGGGAGCTTGTTCCACCATTGGGGTGCCAGAGCAGCGAACAGTTTTGACTGGGCTGAGCGGGAACTGTGCTTCCGCAGAGGTAGGGGAGCCAGCAGGCCAGAGGTAGGGGGGCCAGCAGGCCAGAGGTAAGGGGGCCAGCAGGCCAGAGGTAGGGGGCCCAGCAGGCCAGAGGTAGGGGCCAGCAGGCCAGAGGTAGGGGGCCAGCAGGCCAGAGGTAGAGAGCCAGCAGGCCAGAGGTAGGGGGGCCAGCAGGCCAGAGGTAGGGGGGCCAGCAGGCCAGAGGTAGGGGGGCCAGCAGGCCAGAGGTAGGGGGGCCAGCAGGCCAGAGGTAGGGGGGCCAGCAGGCCAGAGGTGGCCACTAGAGAGAACACCTCTGCCAGAGGTGTTCTGTGTGTGTGTGTGTGTGTGTGTGTGTGTGTGTGTGTGTGTGTGTAAGGGACGGTTGTGGTTGAGGAAAACAGTGAATGTATTTGCATAGATTTTATTTTAATAAATACAAATTTGACTTGAGGCAGACAGACAGACAGATACCAGATGATTTTCCCTGATGTCTCGAGTTCCCTGAACGTAATGGGAACAAATCACACATTAATACATCAAACACTCCGCATGTTCACAATGTATACAATAGTATTAAAAGATGAGAAATTAAATAATATAAAAGTAGTATTAGAAACGTTATAATGTCAAAGTTGAAAAAGAGCGCCACCATGTGCCGGTTTAAATATATTGGTCCAACTGTTGTAGAGATAGGGTTGTAATTATAGTGAGATAAGGTCCACTATATACTGTAGGTCAGTAAATCAAATGTTTGACCTATTGCCTCACCGGTTACAATTGAGCTGAGTGCCAGGAAGAGGTCGTGGGAAAGGGGTCAGCAGCCACCTCCTCTGGGGG